>NW_024581137.1:35624658-35627271 GCF_017639235.1 Corvus kubaryi
GGAAAGGAAAGGAAAGGAAAGGAAAGGAAAGGAAAGGAAAGGAAAGGGAAGGAAAGGAAAGGCATGAATATTACTAAACAAAAAAACAAAGGGAGATCGTGTACATACGGACCTTGTACTGTGATGTGATTTTTCACACTGTTTATAAAGAAATATTTGATCTGTGTATTTGAATCTGTGACACTTTCACATTTAAATATTATGGGGTTTGCTGTTAACTTCAGCATATTTTTCTTATAAATCAAGGACTTCAGAAGTTGAGGAATTTCTGTGATTTAAACTAAAATATATTGTGAGCATAAATCAAGTTCTTGGAAAGTATGCACAGTCTCCTGCAAAAACTCACATGCTGCTGGCCTTTTCCTTAAAAGTGAGTGGTACCAGCTCCCTCTTTTCTCTGGGGGAAATCAGGGGTCTCCCTTCTGCCCTCAGCAAGTTTCCCCTCACTGGCCTTCCAGGTGCTGCTTCTAAACCTCTTAGAAATAGGAAGGGCATGTGGAATTGCTGGGGTCAGTTTTGAAGTCACTTTAACCTGTAGGATTTCTTATATGCTGGTTAGCATTGTGAGCCCAGATAGAGTAATTATATGCTTCTTTCTGACATGAATTATTTTCGTTTGTACAGTATTGTATCTTTTTTTGTTTGTTTAGTTATTCTTAATCAGTTAGATTCTAGGCATACACGTTTTGTAGCTATAAAACCACATAGTTGAATTACACTTCTCTCTGGGTAAGGGGATTTGGGTCCACCCCTTCCCAGTTAAATCAGTGTATGAGGTGGTTCAGGAGCTGGATCATAATCATCCTTGAGGTCCAGAAGATCATGTGCTGGAGGGTACCAGCTGGGAGAACTGGGAACTAGGCCATGTGCTTTTGCCCCATGGAGACAGAATTGATTGATATTTGTTTTGTGATTTTTATTTTTTTTCCAGTGGCAAATCTCAGTATTTGCAGGAATTGGCTCCGAACAGAATATTCTCTGCATCGGAAAATGGACTGCCTGTGCACCCTACTCCTCTGCACACCCTGTTCTCCTTGCCCCCCTGCCCCGTGCATCTCCAGCTGCAATTCTGTCGGGGCAAAGACTTTGCTGTGATTGGGGGTTCTTCAGCAACCAAGTTTATTGATGCTTCCCAAAAGCATTCATGGCCGCTTACTTCCTGCCGGAGCTCTGTGCTGACTGTGAAAGGAAAGTAACCAAAACCAAACCAAACCAAACCAAAACAAACCAGAAAAAGAAAAAGAAAAGGAAAAGACAAAAGAATCCGCGTTTTTCTGGAGGGAAAAAAAAAAGTTATTTCCCATGATGGAGGCGGGAGGGGGGGGGGGCCCGTGGGGGGTGAGAACCGAAACCCCAAAAGGGTTATTTCTCAGCGCCTCGCACGCTGAGCTCTAGGAATGAGTCAGGGCTCTCAGTGCTGCCGCAGCCGGCTGAGCCCGCGCCCGTGCAGCGCCGAGTGCGGCGGAGCCGGGCCGGGGCCGGGGCCGGGCCGGGCCCTGCCGGGACCCCCCGGGGCGCTCGCCCCGGGCCATGCCTGGCCGCGGCGCTCGCGGCGACCCTTGCGGTATGCGGCTGCCTTTGGCAGGGGCACATGAAGGATTTCATTGAGTGTGAAGACAGAGAGCAGAGACAGAAAGCAGAAGGAGGCGGCTGCAGCCTTTGTAGTCGGGGAGGAATGCGGAAATGTTGAAGCACTATGTCAAACTTTTTTGAAACGGGGTCAAGTCACATTCAGCCAGCGTGGGAAAGCAAGGGAAAAAAAAAAAAAAAGGCAGCAAGCTGCTGCTGCTCCCAGGCAGAACAGAGGCCGAGGGAGCGAGCGAGGAGCGGCAGCGCAGCGCCGGGGCAGCGGCAGAGCGGCGGCGGCGCCGAGGGCCGGTGCCCGAGCCCCGCACCGCAGGCTGCGGCCGGCGGGGCTGCGGTCGTGGCGCTGCAGCTCCCCGGGGGCCGCCGGCCGCGATTTTTATTTCGCGTTTTCCTTTTCCCCGGGCAGGGTGGGGGCGGGAGGAGCGGGCTGGGGGACGAGTGCGAGCTCCTTCTGCGCCAAGGTGCAGCCCGGCGGCAGCGGCGGCAGGAGGATGCGAGCCGAGGGCGGCCGAGCCACGGACCAGCTACCTGTGTGGCCCGGGCGGCCGCTGCCGGGACCTGCCGGAGACATCGCCATGTGAAGGGGCAGACCCCAGGCCGGCTCTCCACCCCGCCTCGCTCAATGGGAGGTTCGTGTTAGAGAGGACTCACCCCCTCCCTCCCCCCCCCCCTCCACCCCCCGGGGCTGAGGATTATTTGGGGAACTGGTGGCGGTGCAGGCGGCCGTGGCGTACACCAGGTAACGCGGGGCGCCCATGTGCTCCGCGCACCCGGCCCCGCGGCGTGGCCCACACGCCGCCCCCTCCCCGCCCGGCCCGGGAGCCCACACCGCGCACCCCTCCTCCCCGCGGGCGGCACCGCGGACGCGTCCCTTCGGCGGCCGAGCTAGGGCAGCGCGCCCCGCGGTGCCGCCACAACCCCCTCGGGGTCGGTGCAGGGGCGCGGAGGGGCCCGCGGGGGAAGGGGTGCCCTCAGGGGGAGCCGCCGGGGGGGTCCCCTCGGCGTCCTGCCGAGCAGCGGAGCCGG
>NW_024581137.1:35627671-35691258 GCF_017639235.1 Corvus kubaryi
GGGCAGGGGATCCCCCCCGCACCGCCGGGCTCGGGCAGGGGACCCTAGCACCGCCGGACTCGGGCAGGGGATCCCCCCCTGCACCGCTGGGCTCGGGCAGGGGATCCCCGCACAGCGGCTCGGGGCGGGCAGGGGTACCCCCGCGGCGGCCCGCGCCTGGTGTCGCCCGGTGATGCTGCCCACCGCTGGCTGGGGCGGTGCGGTGCGGTGGCAGCTGTGCTGGGAACTGAAGCCGGCCAGGCAGGGAGCCGTCTCTGGGTGCAGCCGGGGAGGAGGGATGAGCAGTGGGCACAGGCTTCCTTCAGATTGCTGTTTTCATCTGCAGCTAAGGTGTAAGATAAGTGTAAGTGTGCGGAATAGCCCTGGCGCTTTGTGCGTGAATTCCACTTCAGGGATCCCCGACTGAGCTATGTGGGGCTCTTTCATCCTGGGACGGTAAAAATGCGGTGTAGGAGAGGGCTAGAGTCCTGGAGGTCACAGTATCGCTGTATTAAAAAGGGTCAGGGGGAAGGGAGGAATTGATGTGGAGCTTTGTGAGCAGAGAGGATTTGCCCAGTCCTGCAGAAAGTGGATGAAACTGGATGCAGAAGGAAGTGCTTCTGCTTTTCAGCCTCATGCACTCAGCAGCAGAGCATGCTGTTCCTGAAGACATCTTTTACCATGGTGCTTTGCAGGGAGCTGCCAGTGACACACATTGCAATATCCACAGCCAAAACCCTTGCTTGTTAATAAATTTTCTAAAGTGCATATTTCTGAATCTATTTCAGCACACAATGCTTCATAACATATTACTGTCATTTAAATATGTATGTATTTCACCCCTCCACAGGTGCTTTGTTTCTTGCGATGTGCTCATAATGTGTTCATGAAGGGCTTAGCACAGGAGAGAGCAGACCAAGGCAGCAACCTCCAAATGCTATTATTTACAAGCAAGTGACAGTAATATAGCATAAAATATATCGAAGACTCCACCATGTTCAATGACTCAAAACTTTTGAGTCCCAAAATCCTGACATAAGTTCTTGGATGTACACTTTGTCTCACACATGAGTAGTTAGCTCTGCCATCTCATGGGGTCATCATCTTTAGCTCGTTCCTCAGTAAAACCCCTCAGCATGCTGTTGCTCTGTAGCCGTGTGCCTGGCCTTTTGCACAGACTGTGATAACTTTGTAGTGTATCAGCCACTCCGGGACATTGATACATATGTCACCCTTGTGGTTCACATCTTCCTTTCCACCACGATTTTGCTTTGCATGTAGCTATCTACTGTATTAGCTTAATTTTAGCAGGTTTTGAACAACGCAAAGTAATGAAGTAAACTAAAGTAAACTTACTTTTCTTGCTTGGTTTGTCCTCCAGATTTGTTTGGCTTTACACAGGCAATGCTCCCAAAGACTGTATGATAATTCCTGGTGGCCGAAAGAGGAGGCACATTGTGGCCAGTATAGAAAAGGAACAAGAACAGGAGGGCAGGAGCTTCCTACTGCCTCTCTGCCAGAAGTACCAAGTTGCGTGGCCTGTCTGCACCCAAGCAAAGTACTGGTTTTCAGAAAGTAAGTGAGACTGAGAGCCGTCTCGAGGCACTTGGAGAGGAGGAAGAGGACTGGTGCCAGCATGGATAAGGACAGCACAAACCTGGCTGACCAGCAGTATGAATGTGTGGCTGAGATTGGGGAAGGAGCCTACGGGAAGGTGTTCAAAGCCCGAGACTTGAAGAATGGAGGACGCTTTGTTGCACTGAAGCGGGTACGGGTGCAGACCAGCGAGGAGGGGATGCCGCTGTCCACCATCCGAGAGGTGGCGGTTTTGAGGCACCTGGAGACATTCGAACACCCCAACGTGGTCAGGTGAGGAAGTGGGGCCAGGGTCCTGATCAGTGGGGTCCTGGGTTTAGTACGTGAATTGGGTGAGCAAGGGTTTGGGGGCATAAATGGAATGGACACTAGTTTGGGTTTGTGGCTGAAGTGAGCACTAAACTGTGTACATGAAGTGTGGTTTGAGGTTTCAACAGGCCATGGAGCTGCCTGCCAGACCTCACCTCATCCCTGTGCATTGCCTCCCACACACACAAACACCCATCTCCAGAGGCATAGGTGTGTGATTTAAGTGTTGGAATGGATGGGCAAGGAGCCATATAATATTGTTTCCTCCGGCATGAGAGAAAATGAAGAAAACCCCAACCTCTGCCTGGTTTTGTCTGAACTATTAGTACTGCCAGCTGCAGCTGATTTTTAGCAGCTCTGTTCATTATAGAAATGGCAGGAATGAGAGCAGTAGTGGAATGTGCATTCTAGCTTTTTAGATGTTCTTATAGAGAGCTATAGATCATCATGTTAAAGAGAAGTAACAGCTTAAGACTTCAAGCTTTTCAGGCAGCCTTATGGTTGAGTACTGTTTGGTACTAATTTTCACCATGAACTGCTGATTGTGCTACCAAAAGGGCAAAAGTACAGGTGTCAGACCTTGCTCACAAAATGGTGGCAGTGGCCCCAGGATGTCCTTTCTGTTGTGTCAATAGCATAAATCTCTGATAAATGGCCTGTGCTCTCAATGATAAGATTAGCCCTACTGTAACCTCTTACATTTTTCTGTAGCTAGAAACCTTCAGCAGCCTGTGAGTGTCTTTTATTAAAATTACGGACTTTCACTTTGCAGATACCCATATTGAAACTGGTCAGCATCTTGCTGGTGGTGCTGTATTAGCAGGAGTATTTCCCATTCTTTGCGTTACTTATGCACATATTATACAGCAAAAGGAAAACATTTTGTATTTCACTTAACACCAAGACTCTCTCAGTCCTAGAGAAATAGATACTCTGAACTTACAGGTGAATTTCAAAATTCCTTGCACATGTAATCATCCTTTTTTTGGAAGGTCTGAGATGAGGGGGTGAGATTATTAGGTGCAGGAGCAAAGATGAGACAGAGAATAATACTTAAATTACAAAAGTCAATAGCTAGAGATGAATTAATTTTTGTTCATTTCAAGGCAGCGTAATGTAACAGTCTCCTTTATGTCAAAGCTGAATAGGCAAAGTGTATGTATTCTGAAATGCTGATCATGGAGTGCAGGTCATTGGTCTCACTTCAGTGAGCAGTGGGACATATACAGGCTGCAGCTCACACTTCCATTGCTCATCAAGCAAATCCACAATTGGCTGGCACCTGGTAATGCCAGAGGCTTACTCAGTATCCTTCAACAGTGTGGATGTCTTTGCTTGGAGATCGTATGTTTGATCACAATCAAGTGGATTGGTTTAGAGGAGCACATACAAAGTTCTTCTTTGGCAATAGAGGGATAATTGGAAGTTGTCAAAATCTTTGAAATTCAGCCCATTAATTTATGAAAGAAAATGAGGATTTAGTTGTCCAAGTTTTGGCATTTATGTATTTGAAAGCTAAAACTTGTTTGGGAATAATTGAACATAATACTTAAGAATTTTTCTACTATTGACATCTTTCCCTATGATGTAAATGATCTTTTTAAGAGCTTTCTAATCTTGAATGCAGCTAAATCATGAAAGTAGAGTTCTTGTTTTCCAAAGAGCTATTTGATGAACTGACTGTGCAACTGCAGGCTTCTTTTGCATGATTTAAGTGCAGTTGAATCTCAAGAGAGCATTGTATAAATACACTGACGCTTCAAATATTTTTACAAGCTTGAATGAAAACTAATTCTCAGCAAAGCAGTGAGTATTTCAACCAGCAATATGAGAATGTAATTTCAATATAAAAATCTTTGTGTGTTCCGGGTCCTCTTAGTGGTGTTGTGAAGCCTGTACCTTTTGCCATAAGCAGCCTTTCAGACACAAGGGGCTGTTTGGTAGGGTGCCTGGGGCATTGGTTGCACACCTTCTTCCACAAAAAGGCAGAAGATAAGCAATTTCAAACATCTCTTCTAAAATGTGAGGAATGCTGTTCAAATACTCATGTCTTTTGTCCATATTTTTAATCTGTAGAGTAGATAAGGAGCCCTCTGGAGTAACCAGAATCATGTCCTTCAAATTGAAAAATTATTTGAAAACATTTAAATGGCCCAGTTCTGTTAGAAAATATGGTAGAAGAGTTTGCAATTTATTGAAATAAAACATCTATTTTTGTATTATGTAAATATACTCAGAAAAGGAAGTACTATAAAAGAAGTGCTGCAGTCTTAAGCAGCTGATCTAACTGTACTTTATTGAACATATTATGCTCAAAAAATTTTAATTGTTTGGGCCTGCATTCTGGAAACTGCTGTCATGGCCAGGCTAATAACTAAAACAATGCCAGATGCATTGTCTACATACTGGATTAAAATGTACATTGTTTTCACAGCACTGGGATAACAGCACAAATATTTAAAACCAAATATTTTTGATTTTGAGGGGACATCTAGTTCTTTTCTGAATATTACAAGCAACTAGCGTGAGAGAACTACGTTGGAATTGCAAATTCGATGTTGTGTCTGTTACCTTTAAGTAGTGGCATGTGTGATCCATGAGCTGCTCAATGCAAGCCAGCAGCCATTCTGTGAGTCAGAATTTAGACACACTTTGTACAGATGAGCTGCACAGGCTCTGTGCTCCGCTGTGGTAGTCTGGCATCAGCTGACAGCAGAGATCACAGGCCACATGAACTTAGGCTGAGTGTCATTTTCAATTCAAATGGTAGCTCTGGGCTTCTCCAGGGAGTACAGTAAGGAGCTCAGCAGCTCAGGGCTTCTCTGTTGCCATGAAGTGGTGCTAAATGTGAAGAACAGTTTGGTAAGGAAAGACCCAGTATTTTCTAGGCACAGGTAGAGCTCCATGGCTTTGCTGGTCATAGAACCAGGATTCAGGACCAGCATTGCTACTCCAGCCCAGGTTTGTCTTAACAGTTGTAGATTCAATTCCTCTGAGACATACTTAGAGCCAAAACTGGTTTCCAGTGCTTGGCACTAGGGTTGGAAGAGAATTTTATCCATAAGGGAGAGATGTCTAAATAGCACAGAATAATTTTAAACACAGTATTTATCATATTTTTCCATGCTACAGCTTGCTAATTATGAGAGCTTTGTTTTGTGTTCCTTTGTTCCAAGTCCATAATTTCCATATTTGTACAATGAAGAGATGCATTTTTCACAGCAGAGTTGCTTTTACAAAGATGGATAGTGAAGTTAGATAAGGCTTCACTACAGAATAAGGCAACACAGGGTGCAAGAAAAGAATCAAAGGGAAATATAATCTTCATCAGAACAGTGATAGTAATGAAAATCTCTGTACTGTAATGGAATTAAGGTCTGGAGGACTGATCTAAAATTTTTAAGACTGTTAAGAATGATGTATAGAAAGGCATGGGGAAAAGGCAGTTAAGATAATTGTTATGTGCTTAAAATTCTTTCCTGTTCACATTTGCCCTTTGTATAGAGCTCCTCTCTGCCAGGACACCTTACTCTATTCTATTTATTTTTACAAAATAAAGTTAAAAATAGGATCTTCAAGAGTAAAACTTACTGTAAATCCCTCTAAAATTAGGTATGTCATGGGCTTGGAAAAGTCCCTTGTACCTGGTAGGATGATCAAGGTGCTCCTCTAGCTCATGTTTCAGATAATAAGATGTCATGCTTTAGTAAAACTTTAATATATACAGTAGGTAAATCTGGCAAAAGTTGGTCCAGCGCTTATATAGCTTAGTGCTGTTCTAGTTGGGAAAAATGAAATATATGTAGATAAAGAACAGACTTTGCCAGGAATAAATGACAGATTCAGGAAATTCCTGTGTGTAAAACCCTGCTGCAAGATAGCTGTAAAAATTCTTCTTGTGATTATAATGCTAAATTCAGCTGTATTTTGCATTCGTTTTATCTCTCTCCTGCTGGTAATCAGATGAATAATTTTCCCCATATCTTAATCATCATCAAACTGTGAATTTGCACTCTGGGAAGGTGATATGCAAGACAGACTACTGTAATTCTTGCCGTGCTTGTTTTCTATCGTATTTATATTTAACAGTTTTAGTAGCATTAAACCTTAAGCAAATTGAACAAACATGCAAAGCTGTGTATTTTTGCTTCCTATCTCATAACTTTTGTTTTATGAATACAACTTCTTTAGTATTTTCATGGTTTAGTAACTATTCAATTTTAAAATATCCAAAATTACATTGAATATGACCTATTAAAGTATAATCTAGTCTGGGTTGTTATTTCAAAGGTAAGTGTTAGAGATCTTGCCATTCAAAGTGATCATAACCATGTAAGAATTAAAAATCTTAATTCTCTCTTTCCTGTTACTTTGCAGAATATGTGCCCCAGCTAATTGACTTAGGTTCAACAGAATGATCCACCTAGCTGGAAGTCTTAACTCTATTCCTCATTCTTTTTTGTATACGAATCGGTGGGGGGGCAGCACAGTAATTATGATTATTTGCACAGTTACGCCATGTCCAAGTTTCTGTGTTACTTTATACCATTGAACTATAAATGGCTCTGTAAACTGCTCTCTGCAGTACAGCAGTCATGTCTTGCTGCCTTTTCCCTGCTTTTGCAGTCCAGTGGTCCATGCTGTTATCTCTTGGTTTGCACTTGAGTGGTTGATGGAGCCCATCAACTGATGGCCTTGGCAAGACCACCTGAGTGTGGGGGAGAGAGGCTGGCACACATGTCACTCCCCCATCCCTGCATATGCTGACATAAAGACCAGAACTTGCTTGACCTTGCTCAGAGCTCCCAGAAGTGTATAAATGGCTTGGGGCTTAAAATTTCCTTATACTTAGAAGGTCTTTTTATAAGTGTCTTTATAAGTTCCCTGTCTAGCCTGATAGGGCATTCAGAACATATCAGTAGCATATCATCAATACCTAGCTAACCTTTTGCAAAACAGTTTGAACGTGTATTTGTTTTGCTTTTTTCTGTTTGTTAAACTAAAATGATGAGGAACTAAAAGAGGGAAAAAATTTCGAAAGGCAGTAGCTGATTTTATTTCTCTTTCTGGTTTTGGGTAATGCTGATGTTGGCTTCTGGCTTTATTACTGTACTGTTAATAAGTTGAAAGGATGATCTTCTCAAAATCATTGAGATGTTCCATCCCGTCAAGTGAAACATTTCTATTTTAGGGGGTGTTTGTCTCTAGTGAATTCTGCTTCCTTCCTTCTTTTTTCTGCCAAGCTAATGTTAAAACTTCTAGTCTGTGAGGTCATTCTTCCACATCACCGGTGTGCTGTATTGTGCGATACAATTTATTTTTGTGTAGCATCACTCATTGTGGCATCTGGCAAGCCCCTAGAGACAAAGAAATGGTGATCTTTGCATTGCTAGTTAGAGAGATTGTCTTGCACACAGAAAGAGTAAAATAAGATACCGGGATGGAGTGAGCAGAAGAAACTGAACTTGAAACTTGCCAAGTATTTGTGTGGCAGATGAATCTCAGCTGAGGTAGAAATGGTGGATGAGTAATGGGAAGGAAAAACTGAATGAGCTTCAGAGTCAGTTTTAGTCTCACACAAACAGGATGGTCTTCAAGGCAGATGGGAAGACAGGAAGTGCCTTGGCAGGAGAAAGGCATTTCCAGGCTGGAGAGCAGTTTTGGTCAGAGGGGAAGGGAGATTGTCCCTGCACTGTCTGGCCACTGCAAGGGACACTGCAAAGGTCTTGGGGAGGAAGGGACTGCCTACCTGGAAAGATGGCTTCTCTGATGGCTGGAGGGCAAAGGGGAATGATGTGGCTGCCACTGAACAGGGTACATAGGACTTGGAGAAATTAGTTGACAGAGGACATTGGGCAGAGAGTGGACATGAATGTTGACCTGTCATCATCTGCTTGCAACCTTACAGTACACAGAATGAGCATGTACAGGGAAAACAAGGATATTCTTGCCAATCATATGAATTGTTTGTTAGTTATGGATGTGATGATTTTGTTTTAATACATGATCTGGCAGAAACAGGACAAGATAAGAGCATCTCAGGAAGGAAGGGTTGAGTATGGAACGGACTTCTGAGCCTTCAAAAATTCAGTTTCTGGAGTGAGTACAAGAGCATTTTTAAAAAGTATTTTATCTCATTCTAAATCTAAGTTTTTTACAAAAAACATGTTTCCAGTTTTTGTATTGAGTAAATGTTAGTCATTTTAGATTATGTCCACTGCGCCCTTCCTTCTTTAAATCTGTGGATGGTTATGTCTGTGCTGTTCTTGGAGATATTTAGTCTTGCTGGGTCCTGCCCGGAATGGAAAACCAAGTTGTTTCACCACAACCACTGCTGATGGTAGGCTGTGACTTCCAGGCAAGGGAATGGAGTGGGGTACGGGATTCAAAACCGAGCCTTGAAAAGGTTTAGATGCCAGGAGAGCGGATAGTGCACACTTACAGACAGGGGCCAGGGTGGGTTGATTGGGACTTTGCAGTTTACTTCATGATACTCACTTCCAGCTGAAGTGTGGAACAGAGCAGGGAGAGGAAAAGTGCTTGTTTTCCCAGGGTTTAAAAGAGAGCAGGCTGGACCTGGAGTTCGTGACTTAGCAAAGCACTAAGTCACTCAGGTGTGCTTGGTGGGATTTAAGCCATTGTTTGAAGCTTAGCACAGGTCTAAGTGCATTATCAAATAGAAATAGCTATGATACTAAGAATGCACTGAATTTTAAAACATCTTTCTGGATAGAGATCGGGGAGAATATACATTACAGCATGAATCACAGATGCTGATTCTTATTCATAGTTTAAAGCCTTATTTCTAGAGAATATTTCTATTAAAAGTTAAAATGAATCATCCAGAATTAGTAATACAACTATCCTGACAGAACAGTAACATGAATTTGACATCAAGAGTGATTATTTGTCATTGTAATAATTCTTAGGTGGTAGAATTTAGTTCTGAAGTTCTGAAATTATTTTACGAAGTTTTGTAACAGTAAATACAATAGAAGTTGCAGTTCATTCCAAAACTTTGCTGTATACAGAGGATTTAGTTTTCTTGGCATGAAGTCTAGTTGTTTTCCAGTATTGCTGAACAAGTTGATTCTTAATGATCTAACAAATTATCAAAAGATAAGTGTGCCCACATACATAAATAACTAAGCTGTGGGGTTTTTTTAAAAGAGAGGAGATTTCTCCACTTATACCTGTTCTTCATATCTTCTTATATTCTGAAAAATACTTCTAATTATGCATGCATGATTATTTAACAGGTATGCCTTTAAACTCTAGAGCATTTGTATTTAATAAATAAACCACTTCAGAATTTTCCAAGGGGTGGTTTTCTCCAACATGTGCTTTGACATTTTCCATTTGGGAAGCTTTTGATGAGATGATCATCAAAGAGTGGAAGTGTGACTGTTAATTTCCAAACTCTTTTCAAAATACCTCATTGCATCCAAATTATTGTTTTGATTTTTCTATTTATTTACCCTTCATCTTTAAAAAATTGTCCCATCCGTAGAAAAAAAAGGAAGTAGTCTGCTAAATAATCCCTTTAAAATCAGGCTTTAAATTTCTAACAACACAGTTGTGTTTTCTTTAGGCAGTATAAAAATGTTTTATATGAGTAGTAAGAAACTCTTTCATATGGTGCTTTAGATATTTTTTAGGGTTTTAGAAGAAGATGGGTTTCTGTTCTCTGAAGTATCTTGCATAATTTTAGGACAAGGTGAACATTTCACATACCTAAATACAGGGCAAATTTGCTTGTGTTGGTAGAGTTGTGCTAGGGTGGGTTTCCCATTACATTCCTAGCAAACAGTTACAAACTTAGCAAAAAGTTCTGTACTGTTTTAAAAGGGTTCATACCAGTACTGACTGCTTATTACTCTGGATTATCATTAACAGGTGACTGATCTTCTCTGAATAAAAGAAAATAAAAAACTAACTCAGACATGAATTCATCTTTACAGGAATTTCCCATATTTAATGATTGAAAACTCAGTTCTAGTGTAGATGAATCATACAGAGTTTAAGTGAAACCTGTTGAGTCTGGACTTTTGAAACATTAGTCAGTGCAGAATGTTACATATTTTGATAGAAACAGAGAAATGAAGTGAGAAATAGAATGGAAAAAGCCTGGGTGATTTGTTTCTCTCTTTTATGTGAAACTTTGGCTAGTCTTTTATTATCTATTTGAAGTGTGGTCAGTGTGATAAATTGCTGTTTAACAGTGCCAGAGAACTCCCTTCTCCCTGAAATCAATTAATTATAAACTGGAAATTTCAGTACTTTGTTCACTGTTTCTTAAGTTAGCATATTTCTAGGAGCTTTCTGTGATCGTAATTCCTAGCTGCACTGGTGCTTTTGTTTCTCTTCGTCTGTGGAGCCAGGGCTCTACTGTAAGGATAGAATTCTATCACTTTTTTTTCCACATTTGATGTGGTATTTTGCATACAGCTGCAGAGTAGACAGTTACCTTTGAAAAGAACATTTGGCTGGTTTAATTTGATTAGAGCAAACCACCTCAATCATTACTGAACTAGGACCGTTTTCAGTTTAACTTGGCTGTAGGAGCTGGGAATGTACTGACTGTGCTTAGACGTTTGGGGGAGGACTCATTTGGGTACACAGCTACCGCCGAAGTGAAACAACCTTAGAGGACCTTGCGTACTCTGCTCTTTTCCAATAAAAAGGGAGGGCTGTGAAGCCATTGAATGTCACATTTAACTTTCCCTCATTGTGACAAGGAATTGCATTCCTTTTCTACAAAAAAAATTGGAAATGTTTAACGCATAGAAATACAGAATCGTACATTTTTTAAAACCACCATGATACTAAAAACATATATAGGATATGAAAATCTTATATTTACAACAGATTTAAAACATACCTAGCAACAGTATTTTGAATAAAGTTATAATAAAATCCAACATATAAATAGAAATATGGCAGGATTCTCATAGATACATTATATCCAACTTAAAATTGCATCCTTTTTAGTAAGTCTCAGTAAGATTCCCACTTTCTTGCATGAAGTTTTGATTTTCTACCTCTTTCCTCATCTTACAAATACCTTGGGATGTTTTTTTACATTGCATATTAAAGATCAAATTAGATACTTAAGATTCACAGTACTATGTATTCTGTATGACTTTTGCTTTTCAGTTTCCCTCACTGATGATCACATAATTTTCCCAGAAAAACTCTGTCTGTCTAGAATATAAATATGTCTCATCAAAAATGACAGACCTTCAATGAATTCTAGTCAGCTGGTGTTCACTAGAAAATACAGTTCTGATCTTTAGGTGCCCTGACTTTGAGGTAGTGCATCATCATTTATACAGTATTTTAACCAGGGGATTACAGCTGAAGGAAGAGTTTCTGCTTCTTCTTGCATTATGTTCTGAAAAGCAAATATGCATAGTTAACTGTTCATCTGTGTCAGCAGCCTAGCACTTGCTGCTAACGGCGGAATTGCATACATATCTTCCAGCTAATCCAAGAATCCAGTTGGAAATTTAGGGCTTAAGTTTCCGCTGGTGAATTGAAAGAGCTACACTGATTCAAACAGCTTTGGTTGTTCAAATCATAAGGTCCTGATGTTAAGATGAACAAAAATGCATTAGCACAGGCAGACTGTGCAGAGGTGTCCCATCAAGCATGCATGTTTGAGACTTCACCATTTAGAGTTCAGATGCTGCAACTATTATAAAACTAGTTTATATAAAAATAGTATATTTATATTTTATTTTATACTCTAGATAATAGGGTATAAAATAATATAGGGCTTTTATACCCTATATATATATATAGGGTATAAAAATAGTTTATTCATTGATTTAGCATTTCTGTTGACCTGTCTCACTCCTAACTAGGCTCCCTTTTAGCATCACAAATAATTCCTCTCTAACTCAGTATATATCTTCTGAAATACTCGATGTCTGCTTCTGTGTTGTCACCTAGGCATTTTGTACAATGCTGTGTTGTCTCTGGAACTCCAGGTTGTGTCACAGATACAGTCATTTCGGTGCGGAGTACATCTCCTTTCTTCAAGTGCAAATGCTTCTAGTCAAATGCTTCCAGAGCTGCAGTTAGAGACTTTCTGATTGCTGTACAGTATTGAAGTTTATGTCTAATGTTACTAACACAGCACTGGAACCTTTATTACTGGTTGCCAGGTTCCTTTGGGACAGTGAATGTCAATGACTTGTATTACTTTTCTCTGCTAGGAAGTAGATTATAAAGCAAATCTCGTTTTGCCGACTTTATCTGTCAGCATACTTTGTGAACTTTATGACATAGAGATTAAGCAACATCTGCACTTTAATTAGTGTGTTGTTTATCCTTAGATAACCTTCTAGATTGTTAATGGAGATAGGCCTACCCACTGATCTTTGTGGTTTCCTCGCAGACATCTCTAATCAGTTTGTTGCCTCACTGTTTATCTCTGCTTTTTATAAAATGCTGAGCAACAAGTTTTGATCAAAGCAGTAATACCCATATCCAGACAGGTTGGAATCAATGACTATAGTCTGAAAATTAGAATGATATGTTTCATTAAACTTAAGGAAGGGCCCAGACAAGTTAATACTTCTGCAGAACTGAGCACCTGTATCTCTTCATTGCATAGAATCCCATTCATCATACTGCCTTTATGTTTGTAGCATCATTTAAAACAAAAAAGTGTTACCTGGAGTTTCTTAATTCTCTGTTGCTTATTATTCATGTTGTCTCTATTCTTAAGGACTCAAGAAGGTTTTATTACTTTCAAATTCTATTTGGTCAGATTAGAACATCTTTTGGAGATGTCAGTTATTTCAGAAGCAAATATTTATGCAGAAGTGAAAAAATACAAACAAGTGAGACTGGAACTGAGGATCATGGCAGTACAAGAACAAGAATAGTTAGAATTTGCACAGAAGAGTCAGGTAATCCATTTGTCTAGAAATTAAAGGTACTTGTGGATACAGATAAATGGCAGACAGGTGAATCACACTGATGAGGCAGTTTTCTTAGAAGACATTTAAAGTATATTGGAATATCCCAGATCAATAGGATATTGTGATGTCTGTAATAAAATACAGTTCAAAGACTGCTTGGTTTCCAGTAACCCAAAGTTGAGAGTGAACAAGACTATTTTGCAGAAGCAAAGCTTAAGTCATGAAAAGCAAATAATCTTTTGCTGTCCTTTACATCAGCGAAGGGATATTGAGCCTACAATTCTGGAAGAAGCTGTAAAGTCAACTAAGTTCACTAAAATAGTGATAAAGGACAATTTAACCACTGTTCATAGTAGACAAAGTTTAAAGACAAGAAGACAAGGTTTAAAGACAAAACTTAGAGATACAATCAATGAAGTAGCTTTTCCTGGAGTACAAAAAAGTGAGATCACTCTCTGCATAGACTGAAATAACTTGCAATAGCTGGTTTAAGAAATTCTTATAGTCAAGGCACACAGTCTTTTAGTCTGACATTTTTGGGAAAGGAATGGTTCCCAAACTTGACGTAGTAACAATAGGCTTTAGAAAAGAGAGATTAAGAAACAAGAAGTAATCAAAAATTCAGCAGTCAAGAGGAATGATATGAAAAGGCTTAGATTTAAAATTGTGAGTACTTAAATAGAGACTTGTAGCAACATGGTTTTTGTCATTTGGGTCATACACCACTCCCTGACATCATGCTCTCTCCAGTCACTGAAATCCTGGCTGCTGTTTTTATCTATATCCTCTTCCTGGGCACTAGATACAGCAGGACAGTTTAAGAGTATTGGTTTCTTAAACTCTCTGAAGGAGTGGGAGATGTCAAAGGGTTACAACAGACTTTCTTTTTATGGCTGTGCTCTGGTATATCATGATGGATTCACAAAAGGTACACATAGCCATGCATAACAAAGTACAACAGGGATGTGAGATAATTGTGAGTAGACACTTAACTTTAATCATCTGAATATTAAAAGTGTACTCCATCCTAATCATTTAGGGTCTCCCCATAGTGAGTGCAGAGTGAGCATGTGCTTTATGAGAATAATTCATCCTACTCACACTCAGTGCCCACCCTGGAGTACAATGAATTGCTCTCTGGAAATGCTCATTTTGACTGTAGAGGGAGCCCAGGTGGACAAGTTTGAGAAGTGGCTCATGGGAGTGGTGAGGTTTAACAAGACCAAGTGCTGGTGCTGCACTTGGGTCAGGGCAACCCCTAATACCAACACAGGTTGGAGGGTGAAGGGATTGAGAGCAGCCTGGCAGAGGAGGACTTGAAGGTGCTGGTGGATGAGAGGCTGGGCATGACCTGGCCATGGCACTCATAGCCCAGAAAGCCAAACGTGTCCTGGGCTGCATCCAAAGCAGTGTGGATAGCAGGGCAAGGGAGGGGATTCTGTCCCTCTGCCCTACTCTGGTGAGACCTCACCTGGAACACTGAATCCAGCTCTGGAGTGCCCAGCACAGGAAGGACATGGACCTGTCAGAGAAGGGGCAGACCAGGGCCACTAAGATGGTTAGAGAGATGTATCACCTCTCCTGTGAGAGAAGCTGAGAGATTTGTGTTTGTTCAGCCTGGAAAAGCTTTGGGATGACCTACTTGTGGCCTTCTAGTACCTTGAAGGGAGCCTACAAGAAACACGGAGAGGGACTTTTTACAAGGGCTTAGGGTGACAGAACAAGGGGGAATGGCTGAAAGAGGGTAGGTTTAAATTAGGTATTAGGAAAGAATTCCTTACTGTGAGGGTGGGTGAGTCACTGGAACAGAAAGGTTGCCCAGAAAAGTTGTGGGTGCCCCATCCATGGAAGTGTTCAAGGCCATGGAGCTGAGCAACCTGGTCTAGTGAAGGGTGCATGGCAGGGGGATTGGAAGTAGATGACCTTTAAGATCCCTTCCATCCCAGACCATTCTGTGATTCTAATGCAGAGTGGCCACCCAACTGTAACTTGCTCGGTCTCAAGGAGATTAATGCCAGTCAGTAAAGTTTGAAGATGGAAAGTGGAAGTGCTAGTAGAGAGTTCGTACAGTAAATAAGGGATGTCACAAAATCAAATAGGAAATTATTTTGGGTGTGGGAGAAGAAAAAGTTAGTATTGAAATCAAAGAGTACTTGGACTATGAGAATTTAGATGGAAGATGAAATGAGTATTATGGGGGAAATTTTTTTTAACCAAAGTCTCTCGTATGTAGATTGTTGGTAAGAGCTTGTACAAGGCACTTGTTTTTATCACTTCGCAAAAATTATGCACTTTCTGTAATAGGAGAGTTTGGGTTTCTGTGAAATTTACTGACTTCAGACAGTCTGCTTCTAGTTTGTGTTTGGTATTGAAGTGCTAAAGGGAACTGGTTGCAGCTGGGATGGATTGGCATTGCCTGCTTACCCTGCACCCAGTTTTACGCTCCAGCAGAAGCCATTTT
Source organism: Corvus kubaryi (assembly GCF_017639235.1). Taxonomy (NCBI): domain Eukaryota; kingdom Metazoa; phylum Chordata; class Aves; order Passeriformes; family Corvidae; genus Corvus; species Corvus kubaryi. Next base: position 35,642,948 of record NW_024581137.1, read on the forward strand.
GGTCAAAAATTGTTAATGTTTTACAAGAGGAAAAGTAGCTGATGATGTGTGTTGGAGATGGCCGCTCATGTGGTCTACAAGTAGTTTAAGACACCTTTCAAGTCTTTCTCAGTTGTGGTTTCTCTTTTTGTCATTACTCCTCACGCTGCCATACTGATCTCATACAGGATTTGCCACTAAGTGGGTTTATTATGTCATTATTGAAAAAATTCTGATGCTGCACATAGTTTCATTACCTCAATTTCATTTTGAGCTAATTGCATGATTGTACAATTGCAAATAGTTGGAAAACTCTGCTGTCTAACTTACATTCCAGTCTGAATTATCCAAGACCTGAGTTTTTGGAAAGCAGGGGTGCTATACCTTTATTTCTTGGAATAATTTTGGGGGAATTTTTATTTTTCCATAATCTCAAAACATGTCAGCCCACACTGTTCAGTAATAGCTTTCAAAATGAAAATCAGTCAATCAATATTGCTAAAAGATTCTGCTCCGTGATTTTTTATGTTGTTTGTTTTATAATTTGACATAACAGTCTTGAAAACAGTTTTGCTTATTGTGGACCTACTAAGACAGTACAGTAGTAGTAAAGTAAATAAGATGCTCTATTAAGCTGTTTGGATATGCGTATTACATATGTATGTGGGTATATGTGGGAAAGGAAAATGATGAAAATGTCAAGATTTGACATTTAAATTGAGAATTATTATTTTGTAACATGGATTAGGATTGTTAGACATAGAGGACTGCAGTTAGTTTATTGCCTGTGCTTTAAAAATGTGTGAACTGTTTTTTTTTTTTAGGTTTAAAAAAAATGGAAAGGCGATGAGGGCAAGTCAGGAAAAAAGCCATCCCAAGAGCTAATGGTTTTTAAAAAGTTACATGACGTTGAAAATTGGAACATGGAACTGAAATGCCATCTCACTCTTAAGTATAATAAAATAGTACATTTTATTAAATGTGTTCTGGAAAGAGTAAATAAAAATTATAAATCCTAATGTCAGTGGCAAAGAGCCCAGGCATCTTTTGGCATCTATTGCCTTAACCTCACCAGGGCAGCAGGCAATGGAACAGGGAGTGTCAATGTTTAAAACCAGGAGAAGTAATTTTTTTAATAGATGGCTTTTTTCTCCGCTTGTTTGCAGTACAAATACATATTTTTAAAGGCTTTAGAGAATATTTAGATGATGGGATTGTGTACCTCCTTTTAATACTGACTTTTTAAAGTTTTCAAATCTTGCAAAATTCAAGATCACTTTAATCTTTCTTCTTTCAAGCATGAAATTGCCATCCCTTATCAGCATTAGTCACTCAGTTCAAGAACTCAGTCATCCCAGAGCACATCCTTTGTACAAAAATATTGCAATATCACTTGTCAGCTTTTTAAATGGGGGCTTTTTTTGAAAACCCTGTTGAGTTCTTGAAGTAATTCAACTACAGTTTTCTGAACGGACATGGATAATCATGGCTTTTCTAATATATTGATCACGGTTATTTTCGGAAGCCTGAAAAAGTGTTCTTGTGCTTTGGAAGATCTAAATCCATGTCACTTCTCTGCCTTCTGGGGTGAAATTGTGTGAACTGTACTGTGTTTAGATGAGTAGTTGTCTACCATGAGTGCTTGCATATGGAAGCATCCATGGAAATGAAGACTACTGTATCTTCCTGGATTTAGCAAAAAATAAAGCTCTACTGTGTATGTTTTTTCCAATGGACTTGAGACAGCTGTTTGTCAGTCAAATATTTTCATAATCGAGACACAGATTTTTATATTACAACGTATAGATGCCAGTTGCGATGTTTGAGAACCGAGATATGCCTGCATGAAAAGTAGGTAAGGGAAATCACTGGATAGTTTTCTTTCTTCACAGAAAGTCACTCCAATTCTGCGATAGCTCATGAAGCAGCTGAATGGACCTTTATAAAACATGTGAACTAAGTCACTTGTAAGTGGAGACAGCTGGGGTCTATTTAATATCCTGTGTAAAATGGTAGAGGTCAGCTTCCTGGAATAACTTAGGAGTTTTATTTCACGAGTATCCTACTGCTTCAGGGACCTGGGGTGATGGTAAGGCTCTCAAACTAAAGTTCACCATAAGGAAAAGTTTCAGGGCTGGAGGCTTCCTAGCTCTGCATTTGCTATGGAAGAGTGGGAAGCATCTTGTGGCCTGCGGTATCTACACATCCTCAATGTAAATGTCTGTTGTGTGAGTGCTTATTAATGCAGGCAACTAATCTCAGTTTTTTCTTCCACTCCACTCCTATGTTGTGATTTAGGCTTTGGGATACTAATTGAAAAGCACTGAGAAGTCATTGAGAATCATCGAGACTTTGGACAACAAGTGATTCCCAAATGTACTGATTACCCTAAATACCAAGATTATTTTGTAATTTGTGACATTTGTTCCTAAATCCTAAATCTTGACAGTTTTATGATGTCTTTTTTTCTCCATGCAATTAATAGAGCCATATCTTTACTATCTAAGATTGTACACTTTCTTAAGGTGTTCCCTGTATTTATTCAATTTTATTAGTCCTTGAATTTGGAATCTTATTTTATCTCCTGTCTCCTTCTATTCCATTGTGTGTTGGACATGTCAGTGAAAAAAAATTATCTTTGTAGGCCAGTATCACTGGTAACTGTTCACTCATAAAGAAGTTCAGAAGTTACATGGTAGAGCAATTGATATAATTGGTAGTTCAGTGACATCTTAATTAAATACCTGTGCTGCAGTTAGCCTGAAGATTCATTTAAAAAATTGTACATTTCTAGTGATGTCCAGCATGATTACATACTTTTCGTATTTGTGACAATTTGTCTTTTCCTTGACTGCTTTTTAAAATTGAAGATAAACAGAAGCACTAAAGCAGAAGTAAAAGGAGTAATTGTTTCTGTTAGATGGGAAAAAGGTGAAAAATAGGGGGAAAAAAGCAGTGTGTCGCTGGAGTAGGCAAGCTGACCACAGAAGAGGCTTTTGTAGACTGTGGTGGTTCTGTGGGCCCTGTATTGAGTGTGCCGTTGCCTGTTTAGTCAACTCTACGAAGGCTCAAGACCATCAGCTGTGGTATTTTTGTGCTCTTTCTCCCAACAGAGATTAATAGGGTGGTTGTAGAGTTTAAGGATGGAATAGAGAAAGTAATGAGGAGCAACTCCTTCAGCCCTCATTGTCTCTTGACTCATTCTTGAAATGAAAATAATTACATTAATGGAGCAGTTCCTATGTGGCTTAGAAAGGGTTAGAACAGTTTCTGTCTCACCCAGTATTTCACTGAAGTGAGAAAGGTAGATCCTGGCGTAGGGAATAGTGTAAGAGCGGGACACACACGAAGCGATAATTCCTGGCTAATTAAGGCTCTCACTGACGTCTCTGTGATCGTAAGGAATCCGTGTCCTCTGCCTTGTAAGTCTGTGCATCATCTGCAAGCAGATGGGAGCCAGCCCTGCCTCACTCCCAGGCAGATGACTCCTGACTCTCTGATGCCATGAGCTGGCTGGTGGCCACATAGCCATGTTAGCTCCGGGAGCCTCAGCCATGGGGCTCCACTGTGCCCAGGCCTCCTTCAGCTCAGCCTGGGCCCATGCGGTCTGCCTGGGCATCACAGAGCACACCCTGCTCTGCTGGCACCACCTGGGTAGATGGACCTTGTTTTCATTTGCCTACATGTAAAAATGTTTTAGTGCTCCAGGAACCAGACCTTGTTTTGCGGGATTTATTAGAGTTTGCTCATTTCTTTCAGAAATGTGAATGATGATGTATGCAAAACAATCAAAATGCAGTTTTGCCGTGTGTTTACATCTGGCATAAACTGTAATTTACAAAATGCTGAATTTCTATCAAAACTATCCATACATTAAAATGTAAACCCTCATCTCATGCTGCTGAAAGACACCCCAAAAGAAACAGTTGCCTTTGCCCTGTAGTAATAAAACGGTCGAATAAAATTTATTGCCAGCTCAAAATGCTGCTAACACCTCATTTTCGTTGCCAAACTCTGCAAATAATCTTTATTTTGTTTTCTTTTACATATGTGTGCAAGAGTTTAAAGGAAATACTTAAGGAGCTGTATAGCCTGTAGAATACTTCACTCCATGTGCATTAATCTTTAAATGGTTGGCTCACTGTGCCATGTAAACTGGCTGGAAAAGGAGGAAATGTGTATCAGGCATCTACCTTAAGAACTGGAGGATGAAAACACCTGAGAATCTTACAAAAATAGATATTTTTGGTTTAGTTTGCATGTGCCGTGAATTAATTTAAAAAAAAAAAGCTTGATAGAGGAAATGACAAGACAGGCAAGGAGCTTTCATGGCCACATGTGAATGGCCATGAATGGGGAAAAGAGCACTATGATGTTCACCTCTTAAAACACTTGCAAGATGTAGTTCTGATGAAACATGTAAGGAATTTGCATGCTAATGGAAAAAAGGATCCCTTTTTATGTATCGAGTGTTTAAGAGCAATTGCCCCCAGCTAAATTTATTAAGCCAGAAGAATCTTGTAGATTTCTATTGAAGATTTATTAGTCCCATTTGTTTCTGTTCTTCAGAACACGAATATTAAACTCTATCCTGCAAGTTTGTCACAGGTGAAATTCTCTTTCAAATTAAAGGAAATTCTGGATCTGAGCCAAAGTCAGTTAAATACATGTACTGACTTCATGAGGCCTAGGTAAAGGCTCTTGTATGCTGAGCTGTTTAGGATTGATCCTGGTCTTTGAGGGTTGAGTGAATAGGGCAGAAATGTTTTTAGTATATTTTTTTTCTTTTGACCTCCCTCTCATTTTAACTTCTACATGGAAGAAATATTTTAAAATAGCTGCAGAAATGAACTGAACAGAACCTGTAATCCCACCAAATAAAATTGCTCAGTTACAGTCTTTCTGGGAAAGAGTCATCTCTTCTAAATTCAGTTAAATTTAAGTATCTTGTCTAAGTTAGTCATCTAGACATCTTCCATAGCAAGCAGGGAGAGACAGTACCTTCCCCAGAGTGATTCAATCAGCTTACTTCTTTCCCCTGAATAAATGAAGACCTACATGATCCATTTAAACTAACCACCAATCTCTGAGTAGCTCCATTACAGGAGGAATTCCATGGGAGCTGCGAGGAGAACTCGTTGCTTCACAAGCTGTGCAGGGCTGTGATATAGATGGATGGTGTTTGACCTGTCTGTTGATGGGTAGCCAAAGACTGCTATGTTCAATGAAGTTGATAGTTTTCTTGCAAGCCTTAAATCTGCCTTCTGCTGAATTTAAGTACTTTGTAGTCCCATGGTTTTGATACTTTGGTTTTAGAGTAAATATCCCCTCATGCTTTTCTTTTTCTCTTAAAGTTATCTATTACTCTGCCACTCACTTTTTTTTTAACAATGCAACTTACAAAGAAGAGAGCAATGTTTACGTTCATAGATCTGGCTGCCTCACAAAACCTGGCCAGATCCTGTTTGGTTTTTTTACCTATGTGAGCAATTGCCTTTGTCTTTTGATTTTTGGAAATCAGCTGAGTGCTGTTTACTTTGGGGCAGATGGGATGTCATTCGTAGCATGTGGAGTAGTGGTGACAGGACACAGTACAGTGCCACTGGAAGGTTGCTTGAGTTCGCTGTGCTCCTTTCCAGGTTTTGCTGAAGTGAATGGAGGAATTTCCTTTGTCTGAAGTTCATGGTTCCACTGGCATCATGGCATGCAGGAGTATTATTGGGAATACATCTGGCATCAAAGCCTGATCAAAGTCACTTCCCTTACCACGTGTATACAAAAAGCACTGTGAACTGCATTTCTATTTTTATGTCTTATAATCTCATGCAGGACAAATTTGTGGAAATCAACGCACAAAGTGTAAGACACTGCTTGGATTTTCACTTTACTTATTTCTGAATATGGCAACTGCATTCACCACCTAACCATTTGAGTTGAAAGTGGGCAGATACATCTCATCCATTTTCAGGAAATTTTGAGTGAATTCATTTTGTGTGAACTTTCAGTTCTAGTGAATCCATAAACAGATTTTTTCAACAGATCTAGACATTCTTTAGAAGGTGTTTTCATGCAGTTTAAATATCTGATGTTAAATTGCTGTTCCCATTTTTAAGATAACAGGAACTATTTATATCTATTGCTGTTTTCTAGTCCCCCAGGTTAAGACTGGGAAGGCAACAGTTCACAGTTTTGTTCATTTCAGAATTTAAGGACAGACAAATGCTGTGATGAATGCCTTAGAATACATCATGACCATAGTTTTCAGAGATGGAAGCCCATATTCAGGAATTGAGTACTAAGGGTAACTAAAAAGTTAGGAAGGAGAGATTGTGGTACAGATAAGGATGTTAAGTGCAAAAGGGGATCATGCATGTTGGGCCCCATGTTGTAGAGTTCTCACTGCATGGCTAAAAGCCAGATAGGGGTTGAAATGACAGACAGGGGTTTGCATTCCTCTATCCAGGTGATGACTGGCTGAGTATAAGAAAGAGGAAAGATACCAGACAGATAAGGCGGATGAAGTTTTAGGTGATGTAAACACTTAAAAATCACTCAGGTGCTTTACATGCTCCAAGTTAAGTGCAGCATAAGTTCTCAGGTAATTCAGGGCTGGTGGCTCATGCAAGGTCAAGATCTATGACGGGTTTACTCTGCACACTAGTACTCTGACTTCAGAACTTCTTTCTTCTACTGACAGGTCTAAAAAAATTTCATGCAGTACTACTCAAAGCTTGTGTTGTCAAGTCAACTGACCATGCTGTCATAGCAATAAACAGACTGGTAGGAGTTTGCACCCTATTTCCCAGTGGTGTTGGTTTCATTCTCTTACCAAGGATTTCCTTTTTATAGTGTCATTTAGAGAGACAAGAACTTTTTATGTAAGAAATGGTACATAATAATAAACCCCAATGTAAACAAATGGGCATGATAGTGAACCATGCAGTGTTTTACTGTGGTTTACTCCTTTGTCTGCTAATTGCTTTCTGTTTAATACATGGATATACAGCATGTTACATTAAAAGGTCTATAGATTCCCTTAGTAATAGCATTCCCTGAATACATTAGAACAACACAAGTCAAAGAATTAAAAATAATGAATTTTATTTTCTTATTAACATCTCTTTTTACTAACATATACACTGCTTATTCACTTTGTGCATGTTTAGTATTGTCAACTTTAGCCAATTTAGCCTTTTGTTTTTCTTTAGGCTTTTTTTTCTTCTGATTTGTGCTCTTTTGGTTTAGCAATGGAATTCATGGTATTGTTAAACTGTGGAAGTTTTCCCCTTCTAAAAGTCATCTCTTGATCCTTCTTTGAGAAAGACAAACTGTTTGGTCCCAAATCTACCTATGAAACATAGAAATGTATTTTCTTACTAGGCTTTAACGTGTCAGTGTCTCACAAATCATTACAATACTTAGTGCCAGTAACAGAACCACAGCAAAATATTTTGCATTTATTGCTCTCTCTCCCTTCCTCTACACCATCAGCATCACAGCTTTGGACTCCTTTCAAGTGCTGCCAGTACTGGTCTGTCTTGGGAAGTGGTAGCAACATCGTCAGCACTCAGGTGTATTTGCAACCTTTAGCAAGGCCCCTTACTTTGCTTTTTCATTGTCTGACAACTGTTTCGGAAGGACTCTGTCAGGCTGCTTCTGTTCAGGTTACTTGTATTCCCGAGGTCTTAGCCTATGCTGGGTGGTTAATTAGCACCCAAACAGCACATGAGTTTTCAGTGCAGCCACCATCGTCCAGAATAATTGTGGCTGTAGAGTAACCTGGAGGTCTTTCAGAAACAGCAGCCCCTGGATTGATGATAAGCATCAAAACAGAGGACCTCTTCTGTCACCTTCTGCAGTAGCTGCTTCTTTATTCTTCGGTTCCCCCACGAATCTATAAAAAGCAAGAGTTTGTACTCTAATCTGCATTGGAATTACTTATAACCTTAAAAAAGCTGAATTAAACACCTCAGGAACTGCTGTGATACTGCAAAGGTTTAAAAAACTATATGAGATTGTACAGAGTATCAAACAGCACGTTGGATTTTTTGCAGTGAATACTTTTTATGTGGAGTGAAGGGTTATTATTTCCTTTGTTATTTTTGATGTGTTGGCATCACAATTAAATCTCATGTGTAGATAGATTACATTATTAAGCCACTGAAGAATGAATGATAACTTATACTATTGTAAAATCTTCTGAAGATGAGTTGTTTTTATTTAAAACTAGAAGAGAGATGATCAGCTTAGATTTAGGTCCCGTAGGTCTGGCACAAGCATGAATTCCAAATGTAAACTGAAATGGGGAGTCTGTAACAAGCAGTTTGTCTGTGAGCTACAGTAAAGACTGGATTTTGTTGCATCTCATCTTGCATTGTGTACAGCTGTGAGTCCAGAATAACTTCCGGGCTCCTTTCATTTGAATTAAACAAAATCAATATTCAGGCATAAGTTTTAGTTACATGTTGAGGAAATTAGGGAATCTAAAAAGGAATGCAGGTGTTCCCTGAGGAAGGTATTACGAAGAAAATCTAAAAAACTTAACAACAGATGCAAACACAGTGCCAATGAATGGGAGCATCTCTAATTTGTTCTCTGAACTGGAAGCTTACAGAAGCTTACTGGAAGTTCACAGCACTGTATAGCGGCAGTGTACATGACTTTGAAAGGCAGTGTAGATTTGCTTGTTGAAGGATCACATGAGAGCACTATGAATAGGTCAGACAGCTATTGCTGATCCTAAACAATCTGTCAACGACTGTCTTCATAACAGGCCATGTTATTTTTCTGATTCAGGGGTAACTTGGCCTGTCCCTCGCCTGTCCTCGGACAGACTCCTTGGTACAGCAGCACACAGGCGTGTGTTTAGGCACCACCCAGCTGGTATTTTCCCTCGGTAATGTCAAGGGCTCAGTATGTGGCCAGTTTGGATAAAATCAACTGCAGTGCAATTATTCATGGACTGGTGAGGAGTTAAGCATTTTAAACACTGGTGAACTATAGGATAAGTCCTGAAGTGAAGTTCTGCAAGGCAGGATATAGTTTGAATTACGGAGTCTTACTAGATCCTTTTCTGGTCCTTGTCTATTAAAGATAATCTCCCTTTGCAAAGAAGGTGAAAGAGAAATGGCAGTGTGAGAGCTAAAGTAGACAGCATGCTGCTTTAAACAAAGAAAGGTGCAGAGAATATCTTGTCAGGCCTATTTTTCCTTGAAGTAAAACTCTTTTAACAACTTAATCTTTTAGTGGCTTGAGTGGCACACTGAGCAAACTTACTTGGCCTTTTCATCTTTTGGGCACGAATCTTGGTTTCTGTTGAAAATGAAAACTAGTTTTGGTGGTTTCATTGGAGCAGACATTTGTCTGCATCACAAAACCATTCAGTCTGGCACCAGAGCTCGTCATTGCTTGAGTGGGGCCCAGCGCAGGAGAGCAGGGGTGTCGCAGGTCAGGGCTGCAGTCGGGACTGAGCGTTGAACACTTGCCCAGTCAGCCCACTCTATAGGACTTTAGCCAGTGCTATTTACTTCGCTTTCAAGAGCATCTGTTTCTCTCTGTCACTTTGTCTGTCTGTCTTCCTCACGCACACTTAAAGAACAAAAACCTCTTTTATAGAGCTCAGCATTTTAAATAATTTTTCCAAGTCAGAAAGGGAGAGAGACTGGAAAAAGTTACAGCACAAAGCTCAGCTTGCAGATGAACGATTGCCTTGTCATCCTAATGTCCCCCTTCCTTCCTTAAACCTCACTGGTGAGTGGGCTATAAGCAGCAGTATTGGCTGGGCTCTGCTGGAGTAGGTCTCCAGAACAGGACTTTCTGCTGCCTTGCTTTCGTTACACAGTTGCTTCTCTGTGGTAGCTAATTCTGCTCTGCGCACAGGAGATAATGACTGAGTGACTTCAGAGTTGGAAACGTCTATCTACATAACATCTCCCTGTCCAAGATAAATTGATTGATTTTATCTGATGTTAAGTTCTCCCTTTACTGCTGTTTGCCTGAAAGAGATTTCAGATTTCTCCTGGAGACAAAAGGTGAACCTGCTAGTCTTTCCTGGAAGGGTGGCAAAGCAGGAGAAATGTTCACTAACTCCAAGAGCCCAATAGAAAGTAGAGAATAAGGATTTAAGACTTAAAGTTGCCATGAACACTGTAGACATACCCAAGCCTATTTTATTTAATCGAGTTCGGCTCTGGGCACCTGACTGTTGCTGGATGGAGCTGACTGGTGCTGGAGGCAGTGCTGTGCCCTCACGCTGTATGTTTCCTGTGCCGAGGTGGTTCTATTGGCAACAGTCAAAGTCTGTCTTATTAAGCAGCCTGCTGTGGAGGCATATCTTAAGCACTGATACTCATTGGGGAGGCTGCAGCTGGAGTGACAAGCATGTTGGGAAGCTCTTAAAGACCCCATTTGCTTCTGAAAATGGAACTTAGGTCTTGCATTACTGTGTGGCTTTACAAATGTTATACCAGGAAAAATGCAATTTGAATATGAGATACTTAGAATTTAGTGGCCTGTTCATCTGCATTTGTCCTTTTTTTCCATCTGAAAGTGTTCTACTAAAGCTCCTTTGAGCAAGAAAACTCTACATCTGAAATACCAGCTTTCAGAGGCAGAAGTAGGTGATTGCTGATTAAAATGAGACAAAGCAGTATGTCCTGAACAAAGGGAAAGACCTCTGTCATGTGTTTCAGAGTGGGAAGCTCTATTTCCTGTTTTGCTCTGCGGGACTTGGTTCTCCTTATGCACATGTTCCACTCCAGTTGCCCAGCTGTTGTCTTCTTCATCTGAAAGATGACCACTTTGTTACAATCCATTGGGTAGTTGTGATTCCAAGTAGAGACTTGATTTCTGTCAGCAGTCTTTTTTTGCATCAAAAGTAAGAAAGGAAAAGGTAGCTAATATTAGAAGTAAGGGTAAAACTGGTTTCTTTCAAAGAGTACGTTATTTATAAAGTTGGGATGAACAAAGGGCTTGCTGCTGAGTGACTTCCTGAGAACACAAGAGTCTGAGGCTGCTGCTGAAATTTGGACTAAGAGGACGACCGACTGTCGTTCTTCAATACTTCTAGGTATGAGAGGCAGAAATTTTCTGTGCCCTTAAAACTTACGAACTTCCAAGATTAACCTGAGCCAAAGGCAGTAAACGCAAAAGTTGTTCTGGTCCTCCTCCCCATATTTGTCAATAAACCTCAGTCATGGCCTGTGATAATCTTGGTATCCCAATCTTGTGGTGTTAACATAAACACTGTCAGTACACAAGTTCTGTGCTGGTTTTCTGTCATGCAGATAAATACCTTTCAGAGTTAGGCTGAGGCCACCAAACTCTTTTCATCTGTATTTTTGCTCAGATTTGTAAAATCTTAAAACTGGAGCATATTATTTTGCCACTGTTTACCTAACCACAGTCTTCTAAAGCATTTCTTCTACACATAAATCAAAGGCTCCCAATTCTCTTCCTCCGTTACGCATAAGCTAGGAAGTAACTCTTTCTAGGAAGACACTGTTCTAAAGAAAATGAAAGTAAATCTATGTTACTAGAAATCTTTAGGGGCCAAGGACTGGCTTTTTTCACTCCTGTGAGTGACCGTACAAGGATACATACGTGTTCATGTTGGATTAGTCCTACTGCAGCAAAAATAACAGTAAGTGTCAGCAGCAAATATTTAATTTTGGTCTTCCTTTTGGCTATGATCCAGTTAATTTTCCATAAGTACCTACTCATATCGAACAATCTACTCATTGTTTGACGATGGCCAAGAGAAATTATGTCCTACAGTTTTTTCCGGTCTTACAGTCAGGTCTGTCTTTTGGTATGATGGACCTGATCTCCGTCACTGTTACCTCAGTTTGCTCAGGAAAAAAATGTGTATGCCACTTGAGAACGGGAAGCTTCATAGCAATTCTCAGAGCATCTCAAAAGCAAATGTAGTAACATTCAGGGACTTTCTGGGATCAGTTACCATCTACCAGTCAGTAGATGCAATAGTTTTCAAAGTAATAACTGTCTTTCTTATAAAAGCATTAGGTATTCGTATTGGAAAATGAAGGTGAACTGAGGTTGCATTTGTCAGATTTGATGCTGTAAGAAGCTATGGAGACTTCAAGGTGCATCATCTGATTTTCTGCATGCAAAAAATGCCAAAAGTATTTTTGTAGGAAGTCAGGTATTCTTTTAGATTATAGAAAGATCCACTAGGCACTGAACACATAAAACAGAGACACAGATTTGTAGCTGATGAGCGTCTAGTTCAGAACAATTAACTTGAAAAAATGTCTGCATTAAAACACAGGTTCTCTGTTAGTGTCTCTTCAACAGTGTTCCAGTTCAGATCGACACGTTGGGCGGTGTATGACTCCCAGCCAAACATCTTATTAGATACTTGCAGGATTTCCCATAGCGGATCTTATTTAATCAAATAATTCAAACATTTCTTTTGGAAGTACAATGGAAGGGCAGGGCTTGTGTTTACAAAGTATTCAGTATGGAAATCCTGTATTAATTGAGGTACGTTTACTTCACTTAGGACAGTGTCCACATAGTAACTCTTTAAATAAAAGGCCTTTTGCTGTTGCCTATTCCAGAGAGGCAATCACATGCAATGTCAACCTGTCACATACAGAAAATCATGAGGAAATGGCTTCAGAGATGTGCAATGTAGGCAGCAGAGATGTTCCTAATTAAAGAAGACAGCTTTATGGGTGATATTCTCAAAGTGAATGTAAAAGAGTATAATTTATAAAAAGTAGTTTTATCCCTATGGAAACTACTAAATAAAGAGGCTGTGTCTGTCTCAGTCTATTTCAGGAATGATTAGCAGGAGCGATGCCAGATGTTGTCATTCTGTAATGTCATGGATTCATATAACCTATATTTAAATTATTATCTTTTTAAGGTAGCAGGTCTATTTTGTGTGAGTAAACACAAAGTGCTTCTACCCAGCTCAGTGCAGAATCTGGAGCTTTTATGATTAACAGTAAAGCATTTAGAGTTTCACATAAAGAGTATATATAAAGGAAAGATAATGGTGTTACTCAGTGATAATATTACTACTCAGTAAAAGGTAACCAGAATTGTGCTTCTCTGAGTTCCTTATTTTGCTGTGCCAGAAAATGCCAGAATCAAAATAACCCACATACAGAAGAATTAACAGAGAATCAACATTTTCCTCCATGATGAGTTGGAAGTTATATGTTGCTTCTGTGTTTAATACAGTGAAATCTTTTTTCCTTTTTTCCTTGAATTATAACTCTGCTATAGTTGAAAAAATATTTTTGCCAGTGTGTTAAATACCTGGCAAAAGGGGTGTTCTAGAACATTTTTAGGTAAATGTAGGTCAACACAAAGGAATCATACAGTTGGAAATATTTTCCAGTGTTTATGTTCAGATGTTCAGACCTGTCTGGCTCCTCTCTATTTGCATGTGTTGGGGTTATAGGCAGTCCGGCTACATTCCATGTTGATTTATATAAATATATTGCAGATTATTAACCTCCAGCCAAATACCAGCAAATTTCACTTTTCAGGAAAGTATGTGACTTTTCACAAAGCTTATGTACTGTGTACAGGACGTGTACACCCCATTGAGGGAGTCTCAAAGAACGGTATCCATCATGATGAGAAATATGCCAACATATTTTCTCTTACAGTCACTATGTTACCATAATAATTAATGTTTGTTTGTTTGTATTATGATTACAGATTAAGTACAGATCAGTCTTCTAGTAGAGGTAGGGTGACAGTCTCTCCATGTTCTGGAACTCTGGTTCCCAATTTATTACTTGCTGAAAAGCTTCCTTAACCTAAAATGAATGTGCATGCATACATTTTCAAAAGATGGTGGATAATAAGCAATTTTTCAGTTTCTGACCAAAGATTATTTAGGAAATGCTGTCAAAGTGGGAGCACAGCCCTACCATGGTAATGTCAAGTTAAAAATACTGCTCTCTTGAGCCCGAATTACATTCTTCCCAGGTGGTTATGCCTATTTTAGTGTTTCCTTGTCTTGTGAAATATATTGAGATTTAAGGTAAGAAGCAAAATCTTGGTATAAGATCTCAAGTACACGTTGCCAGATTGTCTGTTTTGTCAGATGTCCTCTGGGAAAAGCAGGGACCCCCAAGGCTTTGTGTGTGATCAGTTGTGTTCAGATCCTGCATATAAAGCCTTTAGTCCTTCAACAAACAACAAAAATATTACTTGATAACATTACCAGAAATCCTGCACTTCTTAATTCTAATAAAGTAATTCTAAGGAACAGGGTGAAAGATAAAAGTAATGTGACAGCATCACTGGTACGATGTTGGAAAAAATAAGCCATAGTATCAACTCTAGTTTGGTCTGTTATCAATGAGAGACTCTTCAGTTTAATTGTCTAGACCTTTTTCTCAGTAACTCCATTCATTTTTTAAATCTGCTATCACCTAGTAGAAGTAGTGATTCATTTTACTGCCTCGCCTCAGAGAGAAATGCAATCTGATCTTAGAATATAAAATTAAATGAATAAGCACATGAGTTTAAAGTGTGTGAGCAGGGAAGAAATGTCCTTCCGGCTGTTTAGATGGTTTCCTCTTAGGATTTTGTGGAAGTGGGACTTGAGGAAGGATAGTGAAAGTCGCTGGTATGAATATAGGTGTGAAGCATAGAATGATGGGCAGATGTTTTTGAAAAAGATAAAACAGTGGTTAAAGCTGGCATGGTAGATGGAGAAGATGAGAGAAATCCTACTTAAAAAGAGAAAACAATGGAAAATAGAGTAATCAGATAGGAATGTGGTGTTATGAAGAGCTTTGTAAATTATTTTGATATTGTGCAACAAGGTGAAATGATAAAGAAGCTTCAGTAAAAGAATGACCAAAAGTGGTGAAAGAAGTAATGACATCTTGTGCACAAAGCTTTTTTCCAAACTGTATACTGACTCTGAATGTATTCCTTGCATTGAGGAATTTGCAAGAGGGATCAGCAAAAAAATTCTGTTCATGCTGAAGGAGATTTAATTATAAAGCTGTATAATGGTATACGTGGGAATTACGTGGAAAGAAACTGAAGGTGCATGCAAACACTCTGTATTTTTTCTCAAAAATATTTCCTGCTTTTTTTTTTTTTAATGACTGTAGGTACTGGAGCCTAGAATGTGGATAAATATCAAGGAATTTTCTGTATTAACTCTAGTTGCTGTGTCAAAAAAATACATTCTTTTTGTGTAATTATTCTACATTCAACAGCTGATGAGTTCTTAATAATTAATCCTATTTCAGAATTCACAAGTGGAAGACTGAGATGGTAATTTTGGTATATCAACTGTTATCTGATGAATCAAGAGCTCAAAGATTGGTCTACCTTTGGAAGGCTCTTTTCCATTCTATATACTGGAAGAAATTTAAATAGACATGCTTGAGATGAAAGGTATGTCTGTACTGGTTGCTGTATACTTACCTCTTCTCTTCTTTTCCTCCTCTCAGATTGTTTGATGTGTGCACCGTGTCACGAACAGACAGAGAGACCAAGTTAACGTTAGTGTTTGAACATGTGGATCAAGACTTGACTACTTACTTGGATAAAGTTCCAGAGCCTGGAGTGCCTACTGAAACTATAAAGGTATTTAAGGAGAAAGATTTTAGAAGATAATATTTTGGAGATAAATAAGAGAGACAGACTGCATTTTGATTCCATAGTATTTTGTTACATCAAAATTGAGTAGTGCCCAGCTTGGGACATGAACTGCAGCACAAAGTAACAGATATAATTTCTTTCTGGAAATGCTGCACATGTGGTTTTATTCCTCTTCCAGAGTTCTAAATTGACTGAATCTCTACTGTTACACCAAATGTAGCATTCAAGCACAGGAAGGACATGAACCAGTTGGAGCAAGTCCAGAGCAGGGTCACTAAGTTGTTTAGAGGGATGGAGCACTTATCTTACGAGGAAAGGCTTAGAGAATTGAGATTGTTCAGCCTGGAAAAGAGAAGGCTTAGAGGTGACCTAATTGCAGCCTTCCAGTACCTGAAGGGAGCCTGCAAGAAAATGGAGAGAGACTATTTGCAGGAGCATGTAGTGACAGGAAAAGGGGGAGTGGTTTAAAACTGAAAGAGTATGTTTAGATTAGATATTAGGAAAGAATTCTTTACTGTGAGGGTGGTGAGACACTGGAACAGGTTGCCCAGAGAAGTCATGGCTGCCCCACCCCTGGAAATGTTCAAGGACAGGTCAGATGGAGCTCTGAGCTACCTGGTCTAGTGTAAGGTGTCCCTGTGCATGGCAGCAGGATTTTTAAGGTCTCTTCCAATAATGCCGTTCTATGATTCCGGGATTCTGTGAAATGGTTAAGAATGACCTTTGCTTCCAGCTGCAGGCAGATGATTCTGTTATTGTTTAGGTGGAGACTACTTGAACCTTCCCTTAAAGGTGAAGTGCTGGATATTGTTAGAATGAATAAAATAAATCCTGTGCTCCTTATCCCTTTTCCTTTGCCTTTCATTTCCCCAAGAGACTGCTTTTGTTTTATGTCCTTCTTGCCAGCAGAGTTTCTGTACAGTCTAAGAGCAAGAAATGTTCATTGTGTACCTGTGGTGTGCTCTGCAGAGGATGGGCTGAAGGGTGGGGGTAGTCATGACCAGTTGTTTTAGAAGCTGGGAAGGCTCTCAGTAACTGGGAGGACAATCATGAAGTTTTATTGTCATGTTATCTCATATTCTGCATCTTTAAGGGAGGACCTCTACCTAGGATAGGATGTGCTTGCATTATTGTTAATAAAATGCATATACCAACTCCTCTGCTTTTCTGGGAATTTCACAGCAAAGTGCCATGTTGAGGATTATAGGTTGAAGTGTTTGACAAAAACGTTTATACCTGGGAAGAGAAGCAGAGGGATTGATGTCGTTACATTTTGACTGTGTCTGTTTAACATTTCTTTTGATTTTTCTATTTCCATGAGGAGAAATCATTTATGCTTTCAGAGATGCATCATCTTTCACTTGTATAAGTACTTTCTGGAAGTATGTTGTATCATCTTTGTCTGGCAAAAGTCTCCAGGGAGGAAAAGAAAACGTGAAAACTACTGGAAATTTAATTGTTTTAATAGTTTTTTAAACAACTTAAAACTTAGGAGGTGTTTGATCTTTCAGTATAAAATTAGAACTAAAGCAGATAAAGATCTATTCACTGTTGTCAAAGTCACATATGTATAATATCAGACAGTTCCAGCAACCATGTTTTTAACCAACCTTAGTGGATAAAATAAAATTTTTGGAAAATGGATACAGCTTTGATGCAGTCAGAAGAAGACTGGACTCTACCTGTTACATTGTAGAACTATTTTATGATAATGCTATTAAGGTTCTGTTTTCCTCCTAGGACTTTGAAGCTACTTACATGAACTGTATTTCAGCTTAACTAACCTTGGGAAAATAAGATGCAAGGTGACTGGCATATTATCTAACTAAATATATTGAAATTGATGGGAGCTGAAAGAGCAAGCCTCTGAAATCTCAGTTTGAAGTATCTTTTGATCTATGTTTCATTTAAAGGAAATACAAGACATGGGCACTGTACTAAAGTATTTGTGATTTCCAAAAATCCTGTTCTAAATTTGCACTATTAGACTGTCATATACATGTTTGAATATACATTTCATGGAGATTATATACTGATGAAGAAAATAGTTGTGCTGCTTACTTTCAAAAAGCCCTATTCTGCATACATGGTTTACTAGTTAACCCAGTTGCTATATCTGACAGTTTGGCACAATAAAATAGAAAAGCCACACAGAAACAAAGAGAAGCAATTTTGGTCTTTTATGTACAGTGCAAGTTCCGCTGCAACTAGTGAAATTAGTAACTGTAAAATTCAGCTTGTGGTACATAATCTCTTTTTAAATGGGTGAGGAAAAATGTAAAATTGCTGTTTACTTGGTCATCACTGTTGATTTCAACATTTTCACAGTAGCTGTTGTGTTTTTTCTTGAATCCTGTTTGGCACAGGAAAAGAGAGAGATTCGGTTAACCTAAGTTGCACCCTGTTGCTTCATGTTTGTGTCAAAACGCCCAGTTTTTGGAGGTACTTTTGCTGATAGTCAGGGCTGATCACATGAGGAAGGGTCTCAAGGCTTATTTTTAGTATATTTCAATACCTTTCTAATGATACAAGCTTTATGGATATTCCTGGTAGAAATTGAGAAAAAACATACTTCTCCTGGCTGCAGGGAAATACTACAATTTTGTAGCAGCTGAGCATTTAACCCAGAGCACATACATCGTTAAATGACTAATCTGACTTTTTATAGTTTGGCTTTTGAGGTTAATATGGATTTGTACTTCATTTATTTTCCAGAATTGCAGACAATTTGTGTAGAGTATTTCCCCTCACTGCCAGCACAGTACAAAACAACTGCCAGTATTGTAAGACCATCTGTTAAAGTTCTGCATGTGTCAGCAACACAGAAGTGCCAAATGAGCCAAGTAAGCTCTGGATAGCTTGAAGGATCTAATATACCTCTTTGGCACTATGGTGTAAAATCAACAGTTGTTAGTGGAACTTCAATGACATAAAATTACTACGAGAGAAGTATCAGCCCCAAAAGATCCTTTCTGTGTGAATTGACTACCATCATTACATAACATTTAGGAAAGGGAGGCTCAGCTTTTGCTGGTTTGGGGCATGCTGGGGTTTTTGGTTACCAGTTGTCAAGAAATATAAGTGACACCAGTACCATTTTAAGAACTTCTATATGTTTTGCAGGCAATCATCAGACTGTAGCAGTTCAGAGAAATTAATCATATTGATCATTTAAACACAACTAGAGCTTTTGTCTTAATGTTGCTCACCAATGCCTTTCTAATGCGTAATGTGCTGCAGTAGGAGTCACCCTAGAGGGTGTTTTAGAAAGATATAGACAGGTGTCCATGACATGGTAGAAGAGAGGTAGTTTCCCTATGTGATGTTGCCTGGTAGTGGGAATACTCACCCAGGATGTAGAACAGACATGCTGTCTTCCCCTTTCTGTCACCAAGAGTGTGAATGCTCTCATCCATTTCTGTGGCTCTGGCTTCTGGGTTCTAGGTTATTCTGGACCGAGGAATTTTATATCTTTTCCTGCTGAAGCCCTTCCACTATTATTTAATGGAGTCTACTTTGAGCTAGAGATGGTGAACACTACTCCAAGTACTTGTAGACATAGTGTTCACTTTTGAAAGAGAACTATATTCAGCCTTTAATCTACTTAATAAGCCTTTGTAGCTGCTGGACTGTAGTCACGCTCACACTTGCTGGCTTCCTCTGTCAGACCTGATTAATATATGTTCCATATGGCATGAATCAGAATCAGCGATGACAACATCTTCCTTCTTTCCTCTCTCCCCATCGTCTCCTCCCTTCTTTTCTTCATGGGATACTCTTTAACTTCGGTGCAGTTTATGTGGAAATGGAAGGTATGAGTTCAGTTTCCTTTGGACACAGCTGTTAGTCATGCAGAGGTCTTTGGTAACATTAATGGTCTTAGCAGTTGAGTCTCCAAGAGACTTGGCTCATTAGGAACTTCTGTTAGTTGACATAAGGGCAGTGGAAGTGGGAATGACACGTCTGCCACAGAAAGATGAGGGTTTTTTTAAATAGGTAACAGACCACTGAAGCATTTTGATATTCTAGCCTTTGTGTCTGGAGCGTGTTTAACCTGCGTGGTCACATCTTGTTCTGATGCTTGTGAGACTGACATGGGGTTTTTTTGCTCCCAAGTAATTTTGATATGGATATGGTTGTTATAACACTAAGTACATTTTTAATGTGTAAATCTTGCATATGCAACCAAGATATGTTTATTGATTTAAGATAATGCAGTGTATTTAATAATACTTAGCTTTAAATTGATCTCTGTGTGTGATGGCTTAGTATATAAAGCTGTACATTAAGTTGTTATGAAATGGTTTTTTGGAGTTCCTTCTGGTCATCTTGTTCTGCTGGACCAAAGAGTCTGTAACAGCGAGAGGGAACAACAAACTGTTACTGAGGTTCTTTAATTTTAGTAATGAACAAAGTTAACTTTGCGAGGTAATGTCATTATAAGTAGACTTGTGGCTTCTTGCAGTAGTTTTCTTACAGAAATTTAAAATTTAGGCTACATGTGCTAAGTGTGCTGTGCCTGTTTCAATCTGGCAGTCAGAACAGGAGGGAACAGAACAAAGGTCTCCAGTATAGCAGGTGCATATGTTATCTGTCATAATATGTTGCAAAATCCAGGAATGTCCTTCTACCCAGGTCTGTGATACGTGAATCTTCATGGTATTCCCTCCAGCCTGGAACAGGGCAGTGGAATCACAGAGTGAGCAGGGTTCAGTGTATGTGCTTTTCTCTGTTGTGTCCTGATTCCTCACCCAAGTGAATGCTTCTGTGAATGGGTATTTTTTGGATATTTACTTCTTTGCACAGAAAGCCTATATACCCATTTGATTCAGGTATGCAGATTTTGGTATTTAGATGCCTGAAATTTAGAAAGTGCAGCAGTGAACCTAATTCCCTTTTGTGGGCTTATCAGATAGTAGCCCATAAATTGAATTTTTAAATATTAGTCCCAGTCATAGAATACATGTTATTGTTGCATCCCTGTGCATGTCCTTAACTTACATTACCTGCTATCAAACCAGGCAGACTGGTCACATCTTTGCAAGACTCTTAGAAAAATTAATGTGAAGATGCTGTTTCTCAGAAAGCAGACCAGTGTTCACTGTTGTGAGGTGACTCATCAGCCATATGCCATGGTTGTACCTACTCAGTTGATCACGTATGAGATGTGAAGCAGATGTCACACAATCATGCAGTTCTGAAAATAAATCAAGATGTTCCAGGAAAACAGTTTCACCAGTACTGAGAGTCTTGAGAGTGTGGCTGTATTTAACAACATCAAAGTTAAAAGTTAAAAAAAAGAACCTGCTCGAATTAATAAGAAAGATACTAACAGAAGAGCTGTTATTATCGTTTTCCTGTCAGTACTTTTATGGTAAAGAAAGAAACAAAACTTAGTGAGGAATTTGGAGTGTACAAATAATGGATCAGATCCCCAACTAATACTAAAAAGTGTAAATCCATTCAGTGAAATAGTGCCTGTTTACAGCTGCTAAGGATTTAGTTTTTGTGGATTATTTTGCAACAAATATTTTTCTGAATCTGTGTTATAAATTAGAGTTGCCACTCAAAATAAGTGAAAAACAAAAGGACTGAATTGATATATCAATGTGGGATAAATCTTTTTTTTTTTCTTTTTCTGTTATCCTGCTGTTAGGGGTTGGACTTCTGCATTAAAGGGTAGCAGAAGAGAGAGCAAGTGTCCTGTACAAGCTCTGAAAGAACTAAACATTAAAAAATGGATGTTATCTGGAGTGGTGGTTCCCTCTGTTGTAGGTGGAGTAATTTCTCCCCATACCATGCTGCATGGAGAGACACAACCTCATCTCCTCTGGCTGGTAGCACGTAGCAATGTACAAGCTGACCAAGGGGTTAGGAGGAGTTACTATGTGAATAAAGGGACTGACTGCAGCTCAAAGGATGTAAAGGATGTTATGCAATATAGTCTGATATCCACATACCCACACAGTTACTGCTTTAGCTTGGACCTTTTTACTGTTAGTGTACAGCCACTGATTTTAATTATGGTGGCGTAAAATTCTCGAAATTTCTACCGTTTCCAAATTCAAATGCAAACCTTTTCAATCTGATGACAATGTATAGTTGTTTTTTGCAATGCTGTAGCCTGGGATTCCTCAGACCTCCATTGCTTGCAAACTGAGAGCTCATAAAAATGTGAGGCACTCCAATAATTTTAAATCACTCTGTCCTGACTAGAGTGATTTAAAATCAGTGGAGCGCTTCACATTTTTTCAGTTGTTCCAGTTTGGAAAGCAGTCGAGCAACACTGTAGCATAATGCATGAAAGCAACCTGCCTGAAATAATAATTTTAGTCTTTCAAAACAATGATACTGAATTAGAAATGTCACTGTGAAATGATGTCTGTCAAGGGCTCTGTAAATAGACATGTCAACCTACTTTTCTTTTGTAGTCCAAACTCTGAAGGCAGCAGTGCAGTCCAGTAGGGCCCTAAGGGACACATCCTTTTTGAAGTCAGAAGGAAGCTATTGTTTTCAATAGATGGAGGGCCAGAAATCATCTTTATTCAGAAAGTCAAAGGGAATTAAGAAACTGAAGGGATTTTGAATTGTGGGCAGGGAAGGAGATTGAGCCTTTGGTAGAACGGATTTATGATCAAGTCATTGCAAAATTGCAGTATTACAAACACTAGAACTGAAGTGTTGCTATCAGCTCGTTTCATTTCTGTTAGTTCAGCAGAGCTGGGCATGGATGTGATGCATAAAAAACCTTATGGATCCTACTGCTCTGCATTCCCTTGAGATTCTCAGATTGTTAATGACCCTGATTTTTTGCTACTGGAACATCGGTGTGGTACCAATTGCTATGTGAATGCTTTGATGACGCTGAAAGAAAGGGAGCACGTGGTAGGAATAATGCTCAAGCAAGTATAGAAGTGGGGCTAAGCTGCCAGGCAGCGTGTCAGAGACAGTGCCGTACTGTTCTGCATCCAACCAGTGGCAGTTCCTCCAAGTGGGAAGTATTTTTGAGATGCTTTCCTTTGTCTCATGGTGGTGGTACACAGTTGCAACTTGCTCTGCAAGCACATCCTGCCTCAGTGATCAGCAGAAGTGTCACTCATGTTTCCAGAGTCTTTCTCTTCATCAAACACAAGATGCCACATTTAAAGCAATTAAGAGAAAGCTGGTGCAACTTAAGGTGCACATAAAGCAGTCGCAGAACAACAGACTGAAATCTTCGGATTTACCCATGTTCTAAATTTGCTTAAAAGCCATATGCTACTTTAGAAAAATAATTTGAGGGTTGGTCTGCAGCAGATGTGAGATAAAGAGGAGATGTTCAAAGAGCCATTCTTGACTTTTTGCGGGGACAGATAAGAATCACTTTTTTAATAGTAGTTTCTGCACTGGAAGGAAATCAGTCCCCTATGCAGTACACCCACAAAGTTGTACTTCATACCAAAAGAAGCACACAGAGATGGGAAAAGTAGACAATAGCACAGATTGTGACAAGGTAGATACTTGGGAAATCTGAGCAACATACTTGTTCTTATTGAACTCCAGATTCTAAGGGTCAAACTCAGCTGATCTGGGACAAGAAGCATTGTGGCAGAACACATTTATCATCTCTGTCAACCCAAGTTACTGCTGCTTGGATTCTCTAAACTAGAATGTTTACAAAGTGTCTATATTTACTCACAGCACTTATAGAGCCATAGTGTAAAATAATTCAAAAGCTGGCCACAGACAACTCATAGCTAATAAAAGATAATACAGTAATCAAATAAGTAATTTTTCCTTAAAACTGTTTTCCCTATTCCACCCCAAGAGAAATTTAATAATTTTGGACTAGCTGTGTACACTGTTTTTATGCCAGTGAATAGACAGGTTATTGTATCCCACAGTAAAAATTCATTTGAAGCGTGTTACTTTAGTAGCATACTGATTTAATCAAGATATGTTTTGTTTGTTTCTTTTCCTCCATAGCAGATGTATTTAGCTTACGCCAGAAAGCAAAATTCCATACAAATGGGCAGAGATGGAATTTTTTTGTATTACATGTTTTCATATGTAGAACGTAAAGTCAGCTTTAAGAATTTTTCTATTATTTATGAATACATAGGCACATAAACACACATACATGTATAAACGTATATTGTAAAAGTCCTCTAACACATTTGCAGAAAAAAAAATACGGCTATTTGAGTGAGAGAAAGGGAAACTGTTATCATCACTCTTCTGTCTCCAGAGTTCATTTTCTCAAAATAGGTGTGGCCCAGAAAAGGCCAGAACTGGCAATGCAGATGCTTAGAGTAAAAAGTACACAGATACATAGGGGGTAGCACCAGCTCTCCTGCTGTGCCTAGAGTGGTCTGGTGTATATTGCCTTTACGTGTCTACACATGAAGGCACATTGTACATACATGTACACACACATACACATGTGGGCATGTGGGTGTGTATGTATGAATATATATGTATGTGTGTGTGTATATATACAGACATGTATGTGCTGATTCCCTGAGTCCATCCTATAGCTCATCACCCAAGACAGCTGAGCTGTTGCATTCATAGGGAAGGAATAAAACGAGACCCAGCTGAAGCTGTGCCTCTCCCTCCTACTCAGTGTGTCAGATGAGACACACATGGAGAGCCCCTGTCCCACCCGCCCCTGTGGATACCAGAGCACACACGGTTCCTCCCTGCTTCCTGTCCTCAGGCCATCAGGCAGGAAACTGCAGAGAAGCACCAGCCAGGGGCATCAGCCAGCTACACTCAGCTGCTAGAGCAACTGAAGCCAAAACCTCTTGATACTCAGAGCTGCTTTCAGTGATTTCAACTCCATGTTCTCTGCCTGTTCTATTCCTATTTTCCCTTTCCCCTTTCCATCTTTCTCTTTCACCTTTTTTCCCTTCACTTCCACTTCGTATTTACACAGTAAAGTATTCTTCTGTTCTTTCCCTTCCTCTAGAACTTTTCTCTCCATCACTGTTCTTTCCATTTCACCTACGCTGTCCTTACTCTACTCCCATAAAAGTGTAGCATCATGGAACTGTCACACTGTTTCTCCACCTGGGGTCTGTCTTGCCCATTTTTTTGGTGAGCTTTTAATGGAAGAGGCTCTGTGAAAAGCCTTGACTTTGGTGCCCACCATAATAGGTCCTCCTTTTTGACTGGCCTTTACACAATACCTTGTTACACATGAGTCATCATAATCAGATCCTACAACAGCAGTATTGGTGTGAAGCAGTGCTCTTCCACTGCATTGCTGTTTCCCCACCACAGCGACTTCACACATTTACACAACTGCTTCTTTTATGTATCAGTGCTCTGTAATCAGCGTATGGTTCATGTTACAGGTTTCTCAGGTTTCAAACTGAAATAAAATGAGCTTACCATTTTGAGAATATCCTTTTTGAGAAGTCCAAACAAAGACACACATTATTAGTAAATTCGCAAACAGCTGCCAGAAGACAGAAAATTTAGAATGGAAACACGAGTGAAATAACAGAAATACTCTTTGTTGTTTGTTCTTGGTGCAACAGCAAGGGAAAATGTTTAGAAATTTAAATGATTGATTTATTTGTAGTTTTAATAAATCAGACATGGTTTTGGAGCACTTGCCAATGTTGCTACTCCAGAGCGCAACTATGGGTCAAATCCTTCTGTGGTGCAACTGTGGGATTCTTAGGGTTCCTCTAGGAGTGAGTGTGGGACAATGCTGTTAGCAGCCGCAGGCAAGCAGTCTTTAATTTGTTTTACTGCAAAGATGGAATCGTTTGCCATTAAGAAAGAGCAAAGGTTCAAGCTCCTGGATCAAATCTGTCCTTCGTTTTTGGATTGGAAACCCTATCCAAAGACTCATAAACATCACTATTGTAGATTCTTTTTGCTTCTCTGTTACCATTACAGCTATACAGTACACCATTTACATCTGTACGTATAAAACATTTAAACTCATGCTGGAATATATAGTTGCACCTTCTGGTTCAACTTCAATTCCAAAGGAAAAACCCCAAAGGGAGCAGAGGCTCTGCTTCAGCAAAACTTTTAAGCTTCTGCTTAATTTTATGTCAGCAGATTGCTCCAGTATTAAAAATGAGGTTGAAAGACTGAATTAGCGGAGCTAACAGAGGAGAATCAGTTGTTACCCTGTGATACTAACCTGATGAATTCTAACTTTAGAACAAAGAAGAATTGAAACAATTGTTTCCTTAGTCTCAGATTAGTCATAAAACATGTGTTTTGCTTGTGTTTAAATGCTTTGTCAGAGAGAAGAAGTAGTCCTCCCTCAAAACTTATGTGTAAGCAGTGTCTGTGCATTTGCAGCCAGACTCCTGACTATTCACAAAAACTTGTCATAGCTGGTCAGCATGGTAAATTGACTCAGTAATGGCAAAGGGCTCCAGTGATCACAGGGTTTGGTGGACTATTTTGTTTATATCTGTTTTTCATTAATATCATAGCTGTTGTGGCCACAGAATATCCTATTTGCTTTCTTTGAAAATAATGACCCTTGAGAATACCCATTTCCAAGAAGAAGCTGTATTTTGCCATTGTGACCAA
Source organism: Corvus kubaryi (assembly GCF_017639235.1). NCBI lineage: Eukaryota > Metazoa > Chordata > Aves > Passeriformes > Corvidae > Corvus > Corvus kubaryi. The sequence continues at coordinate 35,669,081 of NW_024581137.1, forward strand.
CTCAATAAATGCCACTTGCATTCTGTCTTTATTAATGCTGAACAGTGTCTTATACCTTAAAGGGCCCTTTGAAATTAGTGGCTTAATTGCGAATGAAGTTACTGCTCAACAGTTTTCACTGTTGCTAAATATGTTACTTTACAAACAACACCATAAAAATTCTAATTATTCTAAGATGTCCCACTTTTTTTTGTCTATGCAATAGGAAGCATTGCACTGTAACTTTAAAATACCAAAAATAAGCAAGAAGACACATTAACCATCTCTTAAGAGTGTTTAATTTCCAAGCCAATAAACTCAGCTGCTGGATATTTGTCCTTTGTTTTAGAATGTGATAGTTCTGTTGCATAACTACAATTAGGGACTTTCAGAACACTCCAAAATGTTACAAGATTCTGTGGATGGAAATGCAGGGTTGTTTTTAATTTAGTTTTACAACAGGGAAGGAGCACTGGAATGGCAGCATGTTACCTTTTTTTAACATTTAGTTTATGATTCATTCTAAAATATTCTTTCATTTGCAGTTAACATCAGATATTCCTGTTCTGACAAGCAGAGTAAATATTTTAGCAAGGACTTTTTAGAGAGAAATTTTGACAGTAACATACTCCTCCCTTAGTGTTACAAAGGAAATACTTGCTATCCAAACCCAGAGTTGGCATTTTAATGCAAATGGTTACAAAAGAATACACAGAATTTTACAAATGTAAAATGCAGTTAATGAAAGAGTATACAGATGTCTTTCATGTATGTAAGTAAAAATGCCTAAATTGAATTCTGAAAATGTCAACAGTGATCTCTGAGCCATATGCTTGTTATTACAGTAGTATGTTGTGTATAGCTGTCATTCAGTGAGAAACAACACAGATCAAAAGGGAAAATACATATAAAAACATTAAGTTAGAGGAGAGACCATGTTACAAAGCATTTTGTATTATGTTTTTGCCTTGATTAGAAGATACCGCTTTTTCTTGCTTTTTGTTTGCTCATGTAATTCGTGCTGATGTCTAAAGTGCTTATTGAAGACACAGGAACAGGAGAATAGAGGCCAAGCTGCTTGGGCTATAGTGAACCAAAACTGCAAGAGAGATGCATGCTTTGCAGAGAGTTTAATATGAAAACGAACCACAGTTTCTTTGCTTGGTTTCTGGAGCAGAAAGTCACAAAACAAGCAGAAAACTTCTGGTTCTTGATGGAATGGTTAGTTTAGCTTCCTTACATCATCTACGCTTGAGTATTTCAGACTAACTTCTTTTTCAATTAAACAAATTTAGACCTAGCTTGACTTAGCCTATCTCTGTGAAGCTGGGGCCTTGGAAAATATTACTGAAGTAGCTTTAGCCTTAGGTTTGCATTTTGTTCTTTTGCAAATGTGGTAGAGGTAACCTTGATTTGCTAATTAGTGAAGTCACGCTTTATTGTGACAGAAAACTAAGAACAGTCCTTCAGTGAAAATAACAAAGACCTACCCCATGGTGATTGATGAGAACGTTGTACAAGTGAAATGAGCTGGAAAGTCATCATCTTGTCTTTTCCTTTGCCACAGGAAAAGCATAACAGAGAGATTTCTTTTCTTCTGGTCCTGATAAGGAGTCTAACGAAGCATAAGGAGAGGTTACAGAGCATGGAAATGTGTCACACCCAGCTGCTCACTAGCTTGCAAAGCTGCAGTAAATAATACAGTTGCTATTTAATAAACAAAAGAAAACAGAAGTCCTTTGATAGTGATCCCTAGCCTCTCTCATTTGCCCTTCTGATGATACAGTTTGTTTCTACTTAATTGACTGTAGTTTTGGAATAACATATAGAGTTTGATACTGTATTGTATGATTGGTAATTATTTTGTTGTTATTGATAGGGAAAACAAAAGACTTAGGTTTCTGGGACCTGATTCAGCAAAGTATAGACATATGTGGTCCAGGTTGTCTGGGTCATAGCTACTTTTTTTCTCATAGGTTCTCCATGAATGATTACAGTAAAGATACTCAAGAATACATGTAGTTTTCTTTTCCAAATTGCATAATCAATAGCATACTTTTCTGCTTGTCACAGGTTACACTTTGGAGAAGCAATATTGCATTTGCCATAAGCTGCATTTCTCACGATTGGCTCTTTTTGCACACTAACTTCTAATATACCTGTGTCTTAAAAATGTCTTAAAGTTTGTTTTGTTTAATATTTGGGGAGGTGAAGGGACGAAATACCCGCTGCCTGTGAAATGTTGGAGGCCATCTTCTCCCCTCCCAAGAAGATTGTCAGTTCTCATGTTGCACCTTTCTTCTCACCCCCAAAGTAGAGCTGGTTTTTGTCTATTATGTTAAGATTAGGAAATAAGTAGGCTCATCACTCTTTGTGTCACTGTAAGTTGAAGATACCTACTTTTCTTTAGAATCAGTCAAGTGTTCAAAAGAAAACAAGGCAAGGTTTACACTAATGTGTGCTAATGTAAATCAGTGTTATTTCACTCAGAACTGGAGGGGCTGTGGCACATGTCACTTTGGGGAGGCTCAGCAGATGTGTGGGACCATGTCCCACCACTGCAGCCACAGCAAACATCACAGTCACGTCACTGCCTGCTGCAGTTTGTTGTATCTGAAATGCAGAATGGGCTGCTGAGGAATCTAGTAGCTGGCATCTTCCAGTGACCTACTTTGCTTGGTTATCACCTGGGCTGTGGGAGGCAGCAACCCAAAGAGATGGAGTAGGACCACAGGCCCTGAGAGTGAGTGTAGAGTGGAATAGGGTGCAGTGCAGGCATGACAAGAAGGGTCAGAACTGGGAATGGGGAAGGAAGGGGCAACAGGGCTCATGAAGGGAGGAAAGAGACATGTAAAAGGAAAGGTAAGAGATAAGAGAAAGGAGAAAGTGATAGACCATTTAAGTGGAATGGAATGGGTAGCCATTCCCATAATCTGGTGCTACCAGCAAACTTCTCATTCTCTCAGTGCCAACAAAAGACTTTGTATATATATGCTCAATTCCTCTTGCAAAATGTCTTCTCTTCGCCTTGTCTGTAGGATGAGGTGCTTGTCTGTTCCCTTTTTAAAGCTGTTGGTTCAGGAGCCCTTGGTTTTTTAATTCAAGTTAACAGAATTGCAAATTAATTGCTGCTGTAAACATGGAGAATAACTCAATCTGCTGAGTGCTTCCGAGAAACAATTGTGCTTCCAAGAAAACAGTATCTTGTTTCCTACTTTTAATTTAGGTGTAGTAAGGCATCAATAAGATGCTCATTCTGATATTTTCAGAGCTTAAACAATGCTTTAACAGCATTGCAAAACTATATGTAAAGTTCTTAGATGGGGTATCCTGGGCAAGCTGATTCCAGTAGGCCACTGTCCCCTCTCAGTTTTTTCTTGAAGCCCATTTCTGCCCATGAATGATACAAAATAAATCTTTCCTCTTCTGTATATCTTTGATTTTCTTGAAGGTTGTTAAGCCCTTATAACTGAAAGCAGATTCTTGTTCTTTGGAGTATTTAACAAACATTAACTAGTTAATCTTTGCAAGACTTGTGAATTAGTTAACCATTATCCCTGAATTTATAATATGGAGAGAGAGGCAACAGACTTAAATGTACTCCTGTGACTAGAGCTGGGGTAGTAATAGACCCCAATGTTGAGCCATTGTACAGCACTGACGAGCATCACAGTTCTTCTGCTGTGCCAAGTACACTACAAGCAAAAAAAAAAAAAAATCGAAGTGACTTTTAAAAGCTTTATTTATTACGTATTCCCTGGGGAGATTAGGAGGGGATTGTCTTCTTACTTTCCTCTGTGTTCACATCTTTAATAAAAACTGTTAACTATTTATTAGAAGAGTGTCTAACTTTAGAGGATACTAGTATTTTGATGCCTGGTGTCATGCTGACATTTTTGTCTCAGTGAAGGTTGGTTACATCTCTCTGAAGGTGCTGTTGGTTCCAGTGAGTGTGGGAGGAAAATGGAAATACTGAAAAGCAGTGGGACCAGCTCAGGTCTTTGAAAATTGATGGGTAGAGTCCCGGTAACTTCCCTGGACTTCATTGTGCCTAATATGAGGCCATTTTCTTCCTCAGCATGCAAGTGCCATTTATGACTATGCTGAATTCCTCAAAGTTTCTGTGATGGAAGCACTCAAAATTAGGTCCAAACTCTTCAGTAACCCCAATTTCTAATCTGAGAAAGTGACTCTGCTGTCCAGCCACCTCCTTTTCCAGTGTCTTGAGCTCTCATGTATCTGTATAAGCCACAAATATATTTCCTTATATATCAGGAGTTTGATCAGGCCTGTGTTATAATAAGTTTAAACAAGTTTTTCATTAAACAAAAATTGCTGGAATGAGTTTATAACTGTGAAGGAGCCCTAGGAATTAGGTGCCCAAGTCTTACTGATTTTAAATGGTGGTTGTGTTCCTGATCTCTAGGATCCTATTGACTGTTTTTTTCTCAGTTTTAAAAAAGCATAACTTGTTTTCTTGTTGCCGTCAGGTGTTTCATCAAGAGTCTGTGCACTTTCAGTTGCTACTGCTTAAAAAAGCAACTGAGGAGAGAAATTCAAGGAACAATCTTGAGCCTTTTCTGTCTAGCCAAGGATTTGACAGTTTTCAAAAAAGTCTGGGCTGAAAGGTGCAAATCTGCCTTGGATGTATGAGATCTGATCAGCCAAATCCCTTGGGATGCTTCTAAAGGTTCATCCTTTGTTGTTACGTATCAGCATATAAACAAATCAGTATAAACACTGCAGACAGATCCAATGAGAACTTCTGTAGAAATCTCAGTAATCTTGCCAAGGTGTTGATAGACCATTAGGAAGAGTAGTCTGTCATAAGTCTATATATTTACATAATTTGAATGTTGCTCCAGACCAGAATCCATGTGGTCTAAGCTGTTTGCACATGATTTTGAGCACATCAAGATGTTCATCTTTGTTCTGAGGTTAGCCCTTCTTGAGCTTGCTTAGGTGGCAGTGTCAACCAGTCATCTTCCAGGGCCTTCTGCATTATCTCTAATGTTGAAGCTGAAGTTAACAGTCCCTAAGATAAACTTCCAGATTTACTCTTCTAAGATACTTTACCACCTAAGTCCGAAGCTGTTTGTAAAGCATTTTTCTTTATGTATGTGCACAGTGTTGTTTCAGCTTTCTAATCACTGACCAGCTGGCTTGTTAGTGAATAGAGCTGTGGGCCCCTTGCCACATTTCATGTGAGGTCTTGGCTGGGTGGCCAAGCAGGCAGCCTGCAGCCAGTGTCAAAGGAATTCAAGAGGTATTGGCACAGCAGTGTCCCCATTAATTTCTGCTTGTCACATGCTGTCATGCAAGTTACACCAGAGAGGAAATGACCGTTAAAAAAAAAAGTATGCTTGTGGCACTTGGTCCCCTCCAGACGTTATCCCTGAGGTTAAACAAGTGGATACAATTAGCTGCTGTCCACAGACAGCTGCAGGGAAGGAGAAGCCGAGATCTGGGCGCCACAGCAACGTGTCTTTCCTGTCACCGAGGAGTGTCGCCTGTCAACATACGCCATATTTTAACCCTTCATGGAGTTCGAGGAAATTTGAAAGAGCTGTTATGACCAGTGTCATCAGGAAGATGCTGGTAAAGAGCTGTATGTAGTACTGCTGGAGCAGCATTCTTCCTGGAGAAGAGGGTTGGTTTGTTGATACCATTCCTCGTAAGGACTGGTGTGAGAGGCACAGGAGGACAATCAACTCATCAGTGATTGATAATTTACTGTAGTTTGTAGATTCTGGCAGGGAGTGAGACAGTGATTTCTGTGAACTCCTCCCCAAAGCGTACCAAAGTGGTTTAAGGGAGTCATATCCAGCTTTGTGGATTTTCTGGGTGGACTGATTTCTGTGATTACATCAGGAGAGCTTCCACAAGGATTGCAAGGGATGATGTCCCAAAATACAGATGGGTAGTAATGCAGAAACAAAGACTCTGAAGAAGAAGTGGCAGTGATGTCCCACAATGAGAGAAGGAAATAACATACTATTAGGAGCAATCAAAAATCTTTTTTAAAAAACTGAAAGCACTAAGCTCTACTGAGAGGTGATAGAGGTAGGGAAGTCTACACAGTGTTCCAGAACAGATTGACTTAGTCAAGCTAAAGTCTGGATTTTACTTCAGAAGAAAGAGGCTCGCAGCATCAGCTGAAGGAAGAATGTGACTTGTCCTGTCAAGAAACATAATTAAAGAAGCTGTGATTATATGAAAAGTGTGCTCCAGAATTCAGACTGCAGTTTTGCACCAGCTATCCAATATGACCTGCTGTGATGCTTAGATACCAAATTTAGACTGGTGTCAGTCCCTAGACATGTGCTAGAAGGGTCTTCACAGCCAATGCATACAAATCACAGGTGCTATTTCAGGTCATTTGTATGGAACTTTACAAACTGGGTGAGGCAGTAAAGTGTTTGGGGGAATTTCATGGTACATTTTAGTCCTCATCTCTTTTTCAGATGGTATGAGGAATAAAAGAACAGAGCAGTAACAACTTGTCAAACCAGGAAGCTCTGTGAGAAACTGCTGTTTCAAGTACAGTTATAAAAAACTTGTAATAAAAGAAAGGAAGTTTCCCAGAAGGTATTTGGGGATGTACAAAATTGTGATATCATCATCCAGAGATACAAGAAAGAAGTATGGGTGTTTTGCTTATCTAGGCTCAGATCCATAGATTATTTTAAGAGCTGTGCCTTGTGTACAGGGCACAAAGAGTAGAAGGGTTTGAACACTGAAAGAGACTGTTAATCACAAAGTTACATTTACCTGCTGTAAAATTTTTCCATGCGGGACAAATCTTGCTAACAGTGCCACATTTGCCAATTACTGTCAGAATGTTAAAATAAACTTTCCCTCTGTTCATTCTCATGTGTTTTATCTGACAAATACCAGCAGCCAGATGATAAATACTGTGTGTTTCATTTGCATGTCTGGTAATTCCACTTTGATAGGAATTTTTGGTACACTGAATGATGGAACATAAGTAGAACAGTAATTATATAGGTTTCCTTTCAGTCATGCATATTCTTCTCATCAAATGTGAAAAATAGCAGATGAAAAAGTAAAACTTGAATGATCTAGACTGCAAACTGACTTGACAGGTGTTGAGCTATAAAATTAGAAATTGATGTGGAAAGACTTACATATACTTGAATAAAATGCATCCACGTGTGTGCCCAAGCATGTGTATGTACATTATGTCCCCCAGAGATGTTAAGTAGACATGTTACGTATACTGAATTTGGTCTTTGATTCACAGCTACTGAGATGAGCGTGGGAATCTGTCAGCATTAAGATGCTGGTAAAACAGATGTACTTAGATTGGAACTCTTACCAATCCCTAAAATGTTAATTCAGATCCCTATTTTAAGGAGGGTAGACAGAAAGTTACTCAGAGCAGTTTTTTGGACACAGTCAATGTTGTCCTTGTTGTTGACTAAGATCTATTGTCTTAGTCTAGTCCTTCTTATGTTGTCTTTGCTGCTGGTGAACTCTGGTGTTTGAGGAATGTTTGGAGCACTCCAGAGTATGTTTGGTCAGGTTCTCCTGTGGCAGTACAAATTCAGCAGTTCCTTTCTAACTCAGAAGAAAAAGTTGGCCAGTTTAAGCAAAGGGACTAGAATGTGTTAAACCTGCTGTAGTGGCTATGAGTTTAATTCTGTCTACCTACAGGTGCACAGCAAAGGAAAACAGTGCCTCAGTATACTGAAAGCTATGATACACATACATAAAATTCAGTCATAAGTTTACAGCAGTGCAATAGCATTGATGAGCCTCAAAGTTTTTCAAAGACTACCATGGACCTTTGTAATTCAGTTAAAATTTTGCATTTTTCCTGAATCTTGTGCACAGTTGCAGTACTTTTGATTGGGACTGACATACAATGTTCATAACACAGAGGCAGGTCTGTGCATAATAGTGACATTTGCCATTTTTACTAGACTGGCTCTGAACTAATTGACCAATTATTGTATTTCAAAATAATTTTTTTAGGACTTTCTAATCTTGATTACCTTGCTACTTCCAATAGCAACCAAAACAGTCTTCGAAACAGTGTTCTATAGACTCCACCCCTTGAGATATTGTATCTTTTAAATTGCTACACAAGTAATTATAGCCATTAAAAAAATACAAAACACAAAAAACCAGAAAACGCACAAAACCAAGCAACACAACTATTTATTTCACTGTTTATTGCAGTGGACTACTATAGATAGCATTGTCTTCTATGGGATTATTCAAAACATTAAAATGCGTGTACACATACATGCATACTTTCATGAGTGTGCATGTCTGCGGGGTTCTTCATCCTAACAATTGGATAATCCAAAATCTCTTATATGAGCTGTGCTTTCTTTCGTACAAAAGTAATTTAAAATAGATTAGAGACTGTTCATCAGAATATATTTTAACAAATCTTTTAATCTACTCTGAGTATATTAAAGTACATTTTACATGATTAAAATAGTTTTACAATTCAAAGATAATTACACAAGTATTTTGCTTCATACTTAAAAATATATGTAACTTAATTATTTTTCAACAAATTATTTACCTTTAGGGTATCAGCATACAAAACACCAGCAATTATTAGACCAACTTCTTGCATGTCCTTATCAGATATTAATAATACACTAAATGAATTGCTGTATCTTTCTCTGCCCAGTATTTTACTCTATGAACAGAAAATGAACATGTTATCTTGTATAGTAAGGTTGATTAATATGGCTAAGTGAATGGATCATTTGAATTTATTGTTCTCTTATCAAAACAGTAAACATAATTTAAATTGAACATGCTGTGAAGTTCACATTCTTGTGGTACTTCCTAGTTAATTGACAGGAATATCACAGCAGCCTTCCCTTCTGAGGAATGAGCCTTACCCTGTGAATACTTTTATAGAAAGCAATAGGATTAGTCTGAGACAAATTGTTACCAATGTAAAGAAAATTAAGAGCTCTGTATCCTGTATATATTTGGTTGGATCATGGATGAGTCCTGAGAAGCTGTGGTGTGGCTGGAGAAGGCAAAGGCAGCCTCCTCATCCCCTTTCTGAATGCCCTGCAGGGAGACTGATCAGAATAGCTTTCTTCTGAGAAAAGGAACAGGGCGCAAGGGCAGGGATCTGTCTGCCTCTTACTGTGTCCCAGCCACTGCATCCAGCCAGCTGCATGGAGAAGAGTATCCTGCAGCTCCATAGACTGTAGCAAATTGCATCTGCCCCCACCATCACAATCATGGAATTCTAGATAGGCTGGTGTGATGGGTTCCCAGCCCAGGGTGAGGACAAAAATTGAAAAAGAAAATCACTGCATTTAACAGGGAATCACTACATTACTGCTAGTGCCTTCAGGATTCAGTGTAACAACATTAATCATGTCTTTCGCTATTCATGTATCTGTACTGTGTAATTCCTCAGGAATGCCATTGTTTTTTTGGCATTAATTAATGTTGACTGTTTGTTACAAAGTATAACCATAGAAGGGCTGTAATTATTCTGCTTCAAAAATAGGCCCCAGAGAATGGGACTGCTCTTTAAACATTCATTCCAGCATGTGTAAAATCACCCTTTAAACTGGAAGCCATTCAGTGGTTGGGGATTCTATATAACTGAGTAGGATATGAAAGAAGCCTCATCCTGCTCCCCTTCTGCTCTGAGAAGGTCCCGTTTCAGTTAGAGGCAGTGAGCCTTTTCATGAAACTACCTTGACTGATTCATCACCCATTGCTGTCTAAAACTCATCCCCTTTGTTTACACTTGTGGTTGCCTTTTACGCAAACACTCCTACAGGAAATGTTCAGGATGAGTATTCCAACACCTGTCATGTAAAATAGGGACATTCCATTCTGCTCAGCAAAAAGAAAAATGAGTTACAGATAGACACAAACTGTGCAAGGATGTAAGTTGTGAAGGTGCATGAGATACTCCACAGAAGAGTAGGAGGAACGTTAGGAGATGCCAAAGGATTATTGTGCTTTACAAAACGTTAGCATAGAAATAGAGCAAGAAGAGGAAAATAGGCAGTTAAAAAAAAAGAAAAGCCATGTAAAGCCTGTGTGTTAGTACAAATTTAGTGTCTGTTGTAGTTTCCAAGGCTCTCTACTGTGTTGCTTTTATTTGGTGTTACAACTGAGTATATTTGTGGGCTTCCACTGAATTACTCTTTTTGGTATTAGGAACTCCTATCACTGTAACGAAGGGCAATCTGCTTAAATGTTTTTCTTCCTTCACATCGTAGGCAGTGGGGGAAAAGCGTGAGCTTCACATGACGAGCAGCCAGTCATAAGTGTATGTTACCTCAGGGTGCCAGTGTTCTCTGAAGAAATATTACTCTGGTGTTTCTCTTCAGGTTGCATCTTGCTGTGATCCCCTTTACCAAGACAAAACCCAGCATCTTTACTTTACCATGGTGGTGGGTTAGCCTAGTCCAGCAGTCAGACTCCCATCCAGGCGCTCACTGACTTCCTGCACCTCAGCTACAGAAGGTAGAGAGCAACAAGGAGCAAAAAGCTCATGGGCTGAGATAAGAGAGGAACATTGCTTTCCAAGTACCATCATGGGCAAAGCAGGCTTATCCTGGGGAAAATCGACTTAGTCTCATGCCAGTCAAGGTTGATACTTGCTAAATCAGGTGGTGGGCAAAAAAAGGGCAGGTGTTCAAATAACACCTTCCCCTGCTTTTTTCCAGGCTACACATCACTTCTGACTCTCCCCAGCCCTAGCAGCACAGGAGCAGCTCCCCTCTTCTGCTCCTTCCTCCTCACACTGTGCCTACTCTACCCTAGATCATCTCCAGAAGCTGCAGTTCCCTCAGGAATACTTGCCTGCTCCATAAGCTGCAGTGTGGATATCTGCTCCACCATGGAGTACTTTCTTCTCTTACTTCTCTTACTTCTCTCTCTCCTTGGTGTCCCCTGTGCAGTTTCTCACTCCTTTTGTTCTCTTCTCCTCTTTCCCTGCAGCCTTTTCTGCCCTTAAATATATCTTCATGGAGGCACCACCGTCCTGTCTGACTGGCCCAGCCATGCACTGCGGTGGGTCCGTCGGAGCTGGCTGGAGCCGAGGGTGTCTGGCAGGGCACAGCCCCTGGTCTCCCCCGACTGAGGCCCCTGCAGTTCTGGCTGCTGGTGCCTAGGCACTGACACCAAAACCAGCTCCATAGCTTCTTTTGTCTTTGAGTAGGTACTTGAATGTTTTGGTTGACAGCCATGCCATCGTCTTTTGGATTAGGCAGGCAGAATCCTCCAGAGAATCTGGCAGGTCTTAAACAAGCAGTAAGTTGCTGCAGATAATTGACAGGTATTTTTGTGGGAGTCAAGATGGTGGGTGACTCTTAAAAGGATCGGAGTGGTATTTGAAAGCCAGTGGCTTGGAAGGGATTTATGGATCCTGGAAGAGGGTTAAGAGGGGTCAGTGAAGCATAGAGGGGATAGGACAAGGTGGAGACGAAAGTGTGTAGGAAATCAAGGCTTTCTGTTCCTGCTGCCTGAGTCGGGAAATGTGAACCATGAATATTGCCTTTGGCAGAGGCAGAAGCAGCTGCTCAGCCTATCCCAAACCCAGCCCCATCCTTGCTGATGAGAGAGGAAGAATATGCAGGACATATTTCTGTGTACTATTGAGACTCATGACATAATATGGTATTGGTTGAAAAGTTCATCATAATTTGGTCCTGACATTCAGAGCTGATAAATTCAGTAAATGTTGGACTGAGCAATCATCATCAATACCTTACATGGTGGAACAAGCAAAGACGCAGCATTTCCGTAACAAATTTTGCTCCTGTTTCCATTATGAGACTTTTAAAAAAATAAAACTATGTATTTTCCTCTAAAGGAAGTGTACTTGTTCATTGCGTCCCAAAATAGCTCAGTTTTCAATTGAGTTACAGGTAAATATTTTATATTTGCACATAGATGGCATTGAACATGTAGCTTGAATAAGAAAAAGATTGTAAAGCTGTGATTGTCTGAAAGGAATTGCAGTGGGATAATGTATGTATGTGTCTCCAACTTGAGCAACAGCCAATTACCATCAGTTTTGTGATACTAGAGCATGGCAGAAATCTCTAATCTGAAATGACAGGCACATTCTGTGTCTTTGTTTGCAAACATACAATATCCAAAGAACACTGATAGACATCAGTAGAGGTTTGGTCATGACTCATTAGAGCTTGTTCCATCAATCTCCTAAAGCACGAAGATTTGTTGAATAGAATTGATCATTTTTCAATTAACTTTTGAAGTACGATTTTCTCTGTAATGCCAAAGTGTGGTATGCCTGTCTACCACAGAAAATTTCTCAGGGAAAAGCAGACATGGAAAAAACTAATCCTTGAGGCACATGAGGACACTCTTGCAGTTATTTCTAGAACTTGGTAATTGAGATAATACTGGGTACTCGTCACTAATAAAAATGGATGCATTTCCGTTAGATGAGTGAAATTATCCTGATTTAATTAGGTAGTGATCTGGCTCGTGCATGTTTACAGCCTTAATCCAATTTTCTAGCAAAGGTTAGTATCTTCTGATGTTAGTTACAGTGTCAAAGAGAGCACACAGCCCAGACCCTGTCTGATGTTTCTTGCAAGTGGCTGACCAAGTGAATGAAATCATTTTCCAAATGCAAGGCCTAATGGTTTTTACTAGGCTTGTGTGCAGCACGAAATTTTAAGCTGCAGCATTTGTTATTCTGTATTTAAAGTTCATAATAACAAGGCTATGTTGTGATTTTGGCTTCTGCTCTTTTTCTAACTTGCTGAGAATTTAGAAACAGGACAGTAATGAATCACAAATAGCAGACAGTCATTTTACATTCAAGTGCCTTTCTTTACACACATGAAACTTTGGGCTGTTCTTCCAAGATAATTTTGAACTGAAATCTCTTAATACCCATAGTAGTAAGTAATAAGTGTAATCAACAATCCTACCTGAATACTAGAAAATAGCTTATAAGGACTCACTCTGAATTTCCTGGAAGAGGAGATACAGCACTTTTTTCCCTCATGTTGCTCTTCTTCTTTCTAACACCTTTTAAATTTACGCTTTTGCAGTACACTTTTCTGCAACACATCTCATTTTTTTTGTGGGTAAAGAGAACTTCTGTAAATTATATTCATCTTTTGAGTCCGATGGGTAGAAAGGAAGATACGCCAGCTTCCATTGTCAAATACTTTCTTTTTTTACCTGTGACTGGAAGAAGACTCTGAATTTAGAGCCTGAGGACATTGCTTGCAGCTTGAAATGAGCAGAGCAGAATTGTGTTATGCTGGGCTTGAGGAAGAAAGTTGAAACAAAACCAGCATCAGTTGTTGGAAGAATGTTCTTGATATGTTTGGTAACTGCCTGAATGAGTTTACAGAGTTGACAAATGAATAGGATACATGAATGTCACCCAAAAGGGACTTACCAGGGTCTACTGACTAATCTTTCAGTTCTTCAAATATTTTCTTGTTTGATACTATGTCAACCTGGAATAAAAAAGAAAAAAGTTGGCCCAAATTCAGTGGAACAACTAAGTTCATACTTAAAATAACCATACACCTAAATGTTCTTGGCATGTTCTTCACATCTGCAAGACTGATCCAAAGACTTCTAGGATTTGATGAAAGTTAAAATGGCACAGAGTGAGCAGATAATGACACGTATTAATTCTACTGATGACTGAAACCTCCAGAGCTGTAGCCCAAATTCTTACAAATTTCTGACCTGCAAAGAAAAACGATGTAAGTACAAGAGGATTCAATACACTCTGTATATTTCTTTTAAGGGTCCAAACTGTATTATACCAGTTGTCAAAATTACCAGTTCCTGATTTTTCCTGGGGAAGCAAAGGAAATAAAAGGCATCACCTAGCAGAAAATGGGATTCTGAGTTTACCACCTTCCTTCAGAGGTGGTAATAATTTAATACTGTCACAGCATCCATAATTTCATGGTAAAATCTCCATCACTGAGATCTTCAAATAAAAGCTGAGTGCTTTATGAGCCAGCTGTATACAGAAATAGCCATGTTTTATCAGAGGTCAGGTGGGAGCTTCCAAATTTAATATCTATATATTTTATAGTATTTTCTGTAGAGATGATCAAGAAACATTACAAGAAAACAATAGTTTTGTATTAATTATTTAGCAATGTCTGTAAAGCATACCTTAAAAATGTATCCAACTAAACCAATATTATCAAGCTGAATTTTTGAGCTATTTTTACACCCATGTTCAGATATAATTCCTTTCAGTAGTGTGCCTTGAATATTTACTTGCAGCATGCCCAAGTCCATAGAGAAGAATAAAAGCAACCAACTTCAATTTAGCCTTCATCCCTTTTCTCATATTTCATGCCATGCCCTTCTCCAAGATCATTGTGGTTGCTAACAACAGAATTGGAGGACACCCTGCTGCATGGATTATGGAAAGGGTATATGCCACCAGCATATGCAGAAATGCAGTTTCATGAGCTACAGTCAAGTGCATGCAGAAAATAAACTTATTTATCAATATTTTTTCTTTCTTGTTACAGCATCTTCTTGCCTGTTCTGCAAATATAATTTTCAAGTTGACAGTATTCTTTTAATCTGGAATGCAGGGGATTTCTAGTATTTAGTTTTGAGTCTGCTGGTTCATTCTTTTCACATTACTAAGATCAATGTCAAAACATGAGTACAGATAAAATAGTTCCTTCAGCTGTGGAAATGTCATAGAAGATTGTATCATTATAAGAAAACAGAAAGAAAAATCAGAAATGCTGCTTATGTTTATTCCACTGTTTTAGTGCTAAACTTTAATCTAAAGGTAGTTTCTGTCCTATTCAGTAAGTTCTATACAACAGGTTTTGCCAAGTGAACCTTTTCCCTCTATAACATTAAATAAAATTAAATTTGTCATTTAAACAGTTTTTCTGTTTGAAACAGGTCCTTGTGTCTGTTAAAATGAATGGTAAAATTTCACTTCACCATGGCAGGACAAAGCATAATCTAGTGAGAATGCAAAGTGGCGTGTGGTTTAAAGTTAAGAGCAAAAAACTGCTATGTATTTCTCTTACTTGGACATCATTCTTTTGAAGTTGTATGGAGATACAGAGACATACTTTTGCTATTTTTTTTAAGTATATTGATTAATCTTTATACTACTGTTAGTCAACCTCAGATAATTCAACGAGAAACCATACCTTAACTTGATAAGGACATTGGTTCAATTCCATTTGTTCTAGCAGCATCCTGTCTATTTTATATTAATAGTTGGTTTTATCTCCTGTGCACGTATTTAAGTGAAATTTATTAAATTCGTTTTGCAGATTATGGCCAGGGGTTTACTTGTTTGCCTGCCACCTTGTCTTGATAACTGCATATTGATTTCTTCTTTATATGTAGGATATGATGCTTCAGCTGTTTCGGGGACTGGATTTTCTGCATTCGCATCGTGTGGTGCATCGGGATCTGAAACCCCAAAATATCCTCGTAACCAGCAACGGGCAGATAAAGCTAGCTGACTTTGGCCTTGCACGAATCTACAGTTTTCAGATGGCTCTTACCTCAGTGGTAAGTTTCCGCAGGTTTTTATATTCCTTTTAACATAGCAATGTGAACCATGTTTACAATTGAAGTTGTGTCTCTGAAAATAACTGCTTTCCAGCCAGGACTGAAGTTGTTGTGATTACTGTTGAACAAGTAATTAGTTACTTGCGGTACAAGTAGTCAGTTACTGACTGCTGGCTCTAAGTTAAATAATGACTGATTACAGCGGGATAAATATGTGCCAGTTTTCTGAAACTCTCATCAGTCAAGCTTCTGTAGTGATACTGACTTCCTTTGTACGTTTAGTCAGACAGCTACAGTTAAAGTTTCTGAGGTGTCCATTTTAAGATAAAGCTCTTGCTCAATCCCAGATATTTTTCCTGAAAAACCCCCACAGATAATTGTGAAAATGCCACACCATCATGCTCTAATTTTCCACCTCTGTGAATATGGATTCAGTGCTTCCTTCCATATGTTACTGAATGATTCCAAATAGGGTTGTGCTGGAGGAAGCTCAAGAGGACCTGGCAGCCAAAATCACAGCTGTTTCCCAAGCCAGCTGTTAAAGAGTACCCCGTATGACCAGGCCTCCTGCCACTGTTGCCCCTCTCCCAGCTCTCCTGGTTGTCTTTGGCTCAGACATGAGCTCACTTGCAGAAGATTTAGCCCTGTCCTCCATTAATGCTGGAGAAACCCTGCCAGCTCCTCACTTTTTGACCCCATTTCCACGCTTGCTGGCCCTGCCCCCAGAATCAGCTGCTGTAGCTTGGCACAGCATCTCTGGAGCATATTGAGGAGCTGCCATGCTGTGTACATGTTGGGTATCTCTGGGGTTTGTTGCCTGCTCATGATTTTTTTGTTTCCTTTTTCTGTTCTGTGTATCAGAACTGCTATGACAGTAACTCTTACGATAAAGACAGAAAAAGGAGAACTGCTGAAAAAGGAAACTGAAAGAATTCACTTTGCATTTTACGCCATATTGTAGAAATTAGCCTGGCTCATGTTGAAAAAAGCAGTTCATTCTTATTATTAGTTTGTGCAAAGGTCTTCCCATTGTTTTGTGATGTAACTATGAACATCCGGCTTCAGAGTGAATGAAGGCAGGAAGCAACAACAGAAAATTACATCATCTTGGTAAACACAGGAAAGTTTCCTTGTCACATAAAACATACGTAAACCAGTGTGTTAGGGCTAGTCTTTTTCGTTGTCTGTAGGATGTAGTCTAATCCAAAGCTGAAAGAATGTGGCTGTTGAGATCAGGGAAGATTGGTCATGTAACTCAAAACAGACCAAAAGGAGAGACGGGTTCTTCTGAGTTGCTCTTATTTTGTTTCCCAATTATCAGTCAGTAGCAGCTTCAATGAGTGTTTCTATTGATGCGTAAAATTATTTAAGCTAAAACTGCAGAATGTTACAAGGTTTCCAGCAGGACATTTCTGTTAAGTTCTGCATGAAATGAGGAAAAAATATATACAGAGCTGAGCAGGAGTTTTTCCATGATCAGGTAGCCTTCTTAGGAAGGAAGTTCAAAAGACGCAGAAATCTACCACAGCAAAAGACCTGCTTGTAAGAGAACATTGCCAGGATTGCTTTGTAAAGCATGTACATTTGCTCAAGTATCTGATACTTGCATGCTAGAAATCATGTGTTAAAACCCATCAGCTGGTACTCTTGGTGCTGCTGCGAACAAGAGTTGTTCAGGCTGAGGGATTATCCACATGCAAGTTTTTACTGTGTTCGGATAAGCATCCAAGTGTCATTGCAGCTAAGACAGAGTATTAAAATAGTTAAATTATTCTGTGATCAAGGATAAATCAAGTATATGGGCATAGACGTAAGTAATGGCTTTCACACCTAGAACTTAGTGTGTCATTGTTTTCTTATTTAAAAAAAAAGCGTAACCATGACCATGGACTTTTTAAGTTAAAAATTAATAGTTTAAAAGTTAAATTAAAAGTTAATAAATGTTTTAAAACATTTAGTGTTCGACATCTTTAAAATAAACTTTTGTCTGGATACGTAGAAAACTGTAGGGGTGTGTTGCTTGGAATGTGATAAATGTGGTATGGTTTTAAATGTCAATCTTCACTGATTGCTGGTTAGAAACTTTTACTAAATGTGTTTTAGCTATCCATTTTCCTTTTCTGATCATAACTTCTACCTTTGGCTAGCTGCTTAGGTGTGCAAATGCTTCTTTTTTTTACCTCCATTGAAACTTAGTACAGGAAACACAGCTAAACAAAATAACGCCAAACCCCCAAACTTCTGGTTTTTAAACATAAAGACATTCTTGACTTTACCATTCCAAAAATAGTCTAAATTGCAGTTGTTCACCAGGCAGTGAGTAAACCTTCATGGACTTCAGCAAGACTAGCTTGTTTTGAAGTGTTTGCAGTAAAAAAGTGTTGAATTATAAAAGACATGTATATATCTATACATACATCAATTAATAAAACTCATAGCTTGCAAAGGTTTGCTTTGGATAGTGATAGTGCAGAGACCCCAGTGATAAAAGACTATCACTGTGATCAGTACAAAGGCTCTGCAGTGTTTCCTTCAGAGGAGAAGCTTACTGCAAGATAAACTACAAGAATCATCTTTTGAAGTATCAGACCATTCCTAAGATGCATCCTCATTCGTTGCTCACAAAGAAACTCTTCAGCTGGGACAAAAACAGCTTGCCATGAAAGTAGCCCAGTAAAAACTTATCCAGCCCAAGTGCTCTGGGCGCTGCAAATGGTAACTTCAAAGTAGTCTCTCTTTAACAGCCAGTTATTTACACAATGCTGAAGAATCTTTCTGGCAGACCGGTAGTCCAGGCATATTGCTGTCATTTAAAGAAATCTCTTGACATTTCTGTCAGTGAATGAATAAAAGATTCAAACTAGTGTTACACGGGCTCAGGGGGGCAGGGTGGAGATCACTGCTCCCAGCTGTGTTCAGACTGAGACCTGATACGGGTCTGAAATAACAGCACTAGAAAGAATGAGGTTGGGCAGGGATGTCTCAGATGCTGGGTAATAGGGCATGCTTTTGGTTTTGTGCAAAGTGAGACTCTTTCTCAAGTGTTGGTCTTGGCCCTTGGGGAAATTTTGAATAGGCTTTGTGATAACAGAGAAGCTCCATAGGACAGAGGAGGTAGATTGATGTGACTGTAATTTTAGAGTTGGATAGCAAAAGCTAATGAACTGTCACGTTTTTCCTGGTGTAGAAGAATGGGCACTCAGTTCTAACTTTCTCTGAGCAAAGGAGGAATTTGGTGTCTGGAAAATCTGAAGTTGTATTATCAAAATGGAATAATCAATTTATCTATTTCTGTTAACTTTTGACTGCATTAAAGAAAGGAAATGAAGCTGAATCTTGGCATACAAGAATGTTAAGTGAGATAAGGGTATGCAGTTGTGATCAGAGCATCTAGGTGTAGCCAAGGCTGTCCAGGTCTTAAAAACTCGCCCGCATCAGGGTCTTGAGTGAAACTGGCAAAATGTTAGTGTTTGTAAAACACTTAACAATACTTTCTTTGAAAACGGGTGCTTTACCTTAGATGTCAGCACTACTGAGGGGTTTTTTTCCCTGTGAAATGCCAACAAAATTGGTTTATGTCGTCTTTTTTAAGAAAAACCCACTTGTTTTCAGATTTATCCAACACAGAAGGGAAAATACATCACTTTCTCTGCTGATGCTCTAAAAAAAAAAAAAAAAAAAGAGAGGGCACAAAATATTCCGCAGTTACTTTCAGTAAATAATTTTAGATTATGCTAGCATTTTATTTAAGTATTCTTCGGGATAAAAACTTGCCATCCAATTCTGGCAGTCACTTCAGTGCAAATGGTTTACATGTCACATCATGCAAGAACTTGGATTTCATTTTGTTGGTATAGTAGCAAGGGAGCATAAAATAATTTTCACTAACGGGGCTTACTTTGTAAAAACAAATATGTAAGTTAGTTACAGCAGCAAAAACAACACCAAAAATGACAGAAAAACTCTCTTCCAAAGAGGAATGAGTACTTCTCTGTACTTCTCTGCCCACTGTTGCATTGTAATTTTCCAGTAAATGCCCCCCATTAGTAAATAGTTAAAATGTAGACTCTTGTCTGAGCCAGTATGACTGATGAGATCCCATGCAAAGATTTTTTTTTTTTTGCTTTGCCTTGTTTTTTATCTTTTTTTTTCCTCTTTTTTTATGGCCACCTCTTCTGAGTCTCTTGCAGTGCAGCTTTAACCTGAGATACATTGAGGATCCCTAAGTGGACCTGACTGAGCAATCTATTTAAAGTTACCATCAGACATCAGAGGATACCTATGAAATTAAGCAACCACCTGCCACTGGTTAAACTAAGTGTTAAAGAGTGTCCTAATGAAATCAGTAGAAATCAGTACAGTGACACTTGATTTTATCTCATGCATGATTTAATAAGATCATAACTCTTCCCTCCTCTGACAGGTGGAAGTGGCACTGTTTTGGTATGCACTTCACTGTTGTGAGGAAGCACATCACCTGAGATCTGGGCCCTCATCTCCAGTTCTTTCATTATGGTGCATTTGTCTAGTCTACCCAAATGTCCCTGAAAAGGAAAATGAGTCACAGACAGGCACCCAGTGGATCAAAATATGTGGGTTTGAGCTTGCCAGTGCTGTTGCTGCTGAGAGTTTGTGGCTATTTAGAAGTGCAGTAAGATCAAATTTGTTGTCTTCCCTCCTAATACACAGATCTGCATAAGAAGTCCATGTGTCTGGCTTTGTGAAAAAATTAGTGAATTTTTCTGATGTTTTAACATCGGGAGGGATCTTTATTGTGTCCTCCCAACACCCTCTAGGAAGGTTATTTCCATCACATAAAATGAGTCATTTATCTCTGGAGTCATCTTAAGAACAAAAATCATTATCAGCACATTGACGGTAAGGTCTGCAGATGACTAAAAACATTTTAAGATATATTTATGATGACTTGACTCAGATCAGATGTTTACTAAGAAGATGCAGATTTATATGAAAATAACAATGACAGAAGAGATTATTCAGTGTCACAATATTAATCAAAGGGCAGTATGGAAATACACATCAACAGAATTAGGAAATTAGAAGTTTCTTATTCATCTACATTATAATAATGTAAGATAGTTTTCAAAGCCAACTTTATTTTTGTTGCCCATCATAAAAATCTTTACATTTTTAAGGCTTGTCTGGAAGAGTCATACCAGCTGCTCTCGTAGAGACAGAGGGTTTATGACAAGGTTGTTATTTCTAGAGACGTGTTCTAGAAATAATCTACAGGTGCTGTTTCACAGTCAGCATAAGCAGATGTAACATTTCTACTGCTGGTGAAAGAATGGCCCTGCTTTTGACTGCGCACTTCCATCACTTCCCTTTCTTTGGCATTAGTGGTCGCTCCCTTGCAGTCTGACTGAAAATGAACCCTGTAGTTAAAAATTTTCAGGTGGCTTAGTAGATGCAAATCACTGCATGGCCACATGACTGAAAGCACTGACACACAGGGGAGGGTGAGCAGAAAAATGGGGTCATCCACTCCCTAGACACCACTGTCTTAGATTTGTTGGAGGCAGTTGTGAAACCGCATCTGAGTGTTCAGCTGAGGCCTTGAATAACTAAAGTAACTCAAAGGCAGAAATGTTTTTCAAAACCTCACAGCTCATTTGATATATGCTGTTCTGAAGATGAACCAGTCAGCTGGTTCATTTAAGGCTGTTACTGTATCTGACTGTAACAAAGCTTCTAAGGGCATCTGTATCAGTGTTTGAAATATTTCTTACCCCACGGTGCCAAGACCTGTGTTCAGCACTCTGTGCTGTTTTCTCTGCAGCTGATGCCAGGACTCACCCTTGAGACCTGTCAGGAATGCAGAGAATGCAGCCCTCTGCTCTGATTCAGACCCAGGTTTTTCATGAACCATAAAAAGCCTATCTTTTAATCTTTCAAAGAAAGTAAATTATTTCACAGTAAACAAGCAAATCTGCTTCACATGAGAACATTTTCTGTGCCAGAAAACTCCTTCCCAGAGCTGCAAACATTAGAATATATGGTATGTGAGGACAGACTTTGTCTAGACTGAGCTGAGCATCTTTTGCAGCCCTGCAGCTGCACCAGTGCAACCCTGCAGAGTAAATTTACCTCGTGCTGGTGGAAAAAAGGAAAAGAGGTGCGACTTTGAGCACAGTTCATATCAGAACAAAGGAAGTTTCTGCTGGTTGACTATGTGCTCTATCAAAGGATAATGTTCAAGAGAGGATGCTTAGGAGGGAGAGAAGAAACATTTTTCAGCAATCAGAAAGGTAGCAATTTCCAATGCTGGAGCTTGTATCTAGACCATTGCCTATAAAAATTGCTGAAGTACCCATCTTCCATAAACTAATCTGCTTACTTTTTGAGCCATTTCTACTTTGGGCTATAGTTAACTTCAGCACTGTGAGAAAAGCTTTTTATTTTGTTTTAAATCTGACATCTGATAATATTACTTAGGTTCCTCATAATTCTGCTTTTGTGAGGCATTGCCTTTTCACCTCAGGGTGAAATTGGTGTCATTTTGCAACAGCACAGTTCTGTTGGTGGAAGAAAAATGTGCTCAGTGGAAATAGGCCTTCACATGTTGATGTGAAGATAAAATGGCATCTCCTCTCCTCTCCTCTCCTCTCCTCTCCTCTCCTCTCCTCTCCTCTCCTCTC
>NW_024581137.1:35691658-35770256 GCF_017639235.1 Corvus kubaryi
CTTTCTTCTTTCTCTTTCACTTAATAAGATACAGTAGATGTTAGTCATGGTACAGTACAGCATTAGAGTTTCCAAAGAAATACCTGGTGAACAGACTGTAGGATGTAGAACTGACTTTGTAAGGAACAGGCTGCACTTAATCTGCTAAAAAATTGGGGTAGAGGTTTTATAAGGGAGAAAGGAAGGGAGAAAATTACTACTGCATGTTTTCTCTATATTATAAAAGAGCATCCTGCTTTTGTGTGACCATACTTCTGTCTCCTGTTTGCAGATGTAAAAGTATGTGGTGCATTTCCCCTGCCCAGTGATTTACATCTTCTTTCACTGTTTTTCTGTTGATTTAAGTGGGTCTGTTTTTACATCTACTCCCAGAGATAATTGAGTGGGTTGGATTGTAAAAACAATTTGATTGTTTGACAAGGTCTCTCCCTGTGTACTTGCAAAACTGTTCCCACATAATTTCAGACCATCCTGAAACACTGAAATACAGCCTCAGGTTATGCTCTTATCAGAGCACATTGAATAAGCAGGCATGGGCTTGTTAGGTACTTGAATGTGAGACATCCACAGAACGAGGAGCAGACCAAATAGCACACTCTCCTTGGAGCTCCTGCTACTCCAGAGTGAAGGCAGGTGTCTGTACAGTGCTGACAGAAATGCTCCTAGGGCTTAATGTGTAATAAAAATGAGTAGTTGACACTTTTTTGCAGTGGCAGGGAAGTAACTGTAAATGTTCTCTTCACACTGGCCAAAGTCCTGCTGTAGAAGGCATTTCTAATTGAGAATTCCCTTGTACAGATACAGCCCAGGAAATTCCTCTTAGCCTAACAATATTTAGTACTTGTTCAGCATTGCTGGTGTGGAATTCTTGAGCTGAAAAGGAGAAGAGCTGGGAAATCATCCAGTCCAGTGAAACAAGTAAGATTGTTCTCTGTTGCATTTCTAATGCTTTGCCCATAACTTTAATGTGCCAAGAAATAGGGTTTCCGCCACTTCCCGTGAGACCCTGTTCCAAAACCTCTATATAATCATTTTCAGAAAGTTTCCTTGATGTCCAGCCTTCAGTGTCCCATTCTTAATTTAACTCCATTATATTCTTTGTTATTATATGCTAAATGGTGACCAGTGCCTTGTAGTTGCATTAAAGAGGTGAGTTACCTCTAGCTGTAATACATTCATCCTTGCAAAATATGGTAAGATAAATCATTTGATAAATAGTGGAAGTATATTAGCCTTAGATTTCCAGATTTCAGTAGATTATAGGGCACCAAAGAATTCAACTAGATTTCTCTAGGTTTCCCAGTTTCAGCATTTCAGTGGATAAATCCAGAGGAAGATATCTTACACTAAAAGAATTACTGAGGTACAAGATTAATTCCTCAGTTTTGGGATCTTACAACTAGCTTGGTAGCAAGCTGCAGAGATCACGTAAGGGCTATGAGTTATCATTTAGATGCATGAAAAGAGCATAGGAAAGTACAGACTGTTACATGTAGGATAATTTAATAGAAATCATGAAATACTGATGCCACAACACAAATCAGTTGATCAGACCATATCTAGAATGCTGTAAGTTGCTCAGTTTCTCTCGGATTGAGAGATGTTTTTGGACAGGAACAGTCACAGGGAAGCACAGACTTCTGTGTAACAATCAGAGAACAAGGGACAGTCTTTTCTGTGAGGCAAGAAGAATCTGAATTACTTTAAGAAAATGAATTGTAACAGTACATACAATTGATACTTAAAAATATCATCAAGGACCCAAATGGGGAGAACCCATTAAAAAACCAGTGATGGCATGAGAACTAGTTAGTTTAAACTAACTTACATAACTTTAAATAACTTAAATAACTTCTGTCAGGAAGTTAGAAAACAAGTATTGAGATTCTGAAGCACCTTACTGAAGCAAAATTCATTTTCCAGTGGAAGAAATCATGGAACTTTATTAAGGTGAGACAGAGCAGATAATGGAGGTGGTCTTCAAAACCAAAGAGGGCTACAGTTTGAATAAGGGCCATGGCAGAACAAAAAATTAAAATGAGATGTAAAAGAAAGACCCTTCACTAAAGAAGCAAAAATACAACCTGAAAGTTTCACAAGTAGAGATGAAAGATGATCTGAAAGCAAGAATTAAGTCCTTGTTGGGACAGCAAGTTGAAAAAGTCCACATGGAGTAGAAAGTCTGGTTGCAATGTTCCCCATCTGGAAATGGGATGAACCTGGCAAGTCACATCAGTGAATGACAACCATCCTGACTGCTGAAAACCTGGTCAGACCTTCCATGAAGCAGGGGATGCCAGAAAAGCTTGGATTAAATTGGAAGTAGCTAACAAAAATAACCTTCAAAAAGGACTTGAGCAGAAAAATCAGCACATCCAAGTAAGCAGGAACATAGACTACTGTGCAAGTGAAGTAAACACCTGGACATAAAAATTAACCCATCAGGAGACTGTTTATAATTTTTTTACCTTTTGTACATTCTATAGACTTACATTTTCCCAGCTCAAGTAATAGAAATGCCTACTGAAAATCCCCGGGAAGTTTATTTCAGCATCGTACGCTATATATGTCGTGAGGAAAAGGAGCAGAAAGGAGACTTCTGGTAACCTTTCTAGGTAGCCCAGCTCTGACAGCACTGTAGAATTTATACTTGGCCTCAGCTGGTCAGGTCTGCTATGAGGCCACAATATATATGTCAAGGACAGCCATCAACCCAAGCAGGCTTGGACACTGAAAGCTCCAGAGAGGAAGAAGAGAGAGACACCCAAGGACACTTGCATTCTTACAACACACAGATACCACAGAGGCTGGCAATGATGGGGTTTTGTAATCAAGGTAAAGCAAAGAAGCCAGAAGCACTCTGGGGATCTGTAAAATTAGCCATGGAAATGGAAATAATTCAGTTTAATATAAGTGTTATCAAAGATGACTGCAGAATGCTTTTCAAAAGTACAAAACCAGCCAGGGCATATTAGTGTATATCAAAAACTCCCAATACAGTTCAGTAAATTGCGCCTGACTGAAAGTCAGACCTTTGAGGTACAAGCAAGGGATTGAGTTTTTGTTTAGGTCTGTCAGAGGAGTAGCAGGAGTTAAAACTGGTCTAATAAAATGTATAACTGGTTCTGTGAAATATGCAAAATGGTCATAGATTAGTTACTGAATGAGACATGCTAAAAAAATTAAGCAGGAGATTTGAAAATAAAACTTAAAATTGTTCTAAAATGCACAAAGTTGTCTACTGCAAAAGTCTGTATTCATCTGTGAATCAGAACAGCTAAAGGAGCAGATCAATTAACCTTTGCGTTGGATTTTGCTATTTGTGTAATGAATGCAAGGCAAACTTGTTCTACAGATACAGTCCATGAAAATACCCTTTGAACTTGTGATCGGCATGGAACAGCTGATTTGTGGGTAATTCGTTTGCAGTCAGCAAGTTGTTCTGCTCTCCAGGGCAACTATCATAATGACATCGGCATCTTGTAGTAGCTTTCCAGTAAAGAAGAAAAAAATTATTTAAAAAATTGCATGACTGCATACTATTTGAAGACTCAGTACATTTTTGCTTTTGAAGTTCAGAGTGATTTGAAACAGGATCAGAGTTTTCATCATTTACTGGGCCCGCGTGACAAAGAACAGATGATAAAAAGAAAAAACAAACTAGCGTTAAGAAACATGAGCAGTTAATCTACTAAGTACAGAAACAGGAGAAAACTGATGCAAAAAGAAGGAGGGAAAACAACCACCTGCAAGTTCATGCTGATTCAGTTCTAAGGTCACGTTGTGGATTTAAATGAGGAATAATGAGAGTAGGGACTTTCTGCTTAGGAAGCAAGAGATATTTTTTTGATTTAACAATGATATAGGTTGTACCATGTGGGCCCCATGCAAGATTGTAACCATGGAAACCTGCCATGTAAACAGCTAGTTCATTGTTCACCGTCAGGAAAGAAGAAATAAGTTTAGAAGAAATATGTTGAAAAAGAGCTGTGCTTTCAGATAGTTCTTGGGTTTTACCCTGAGTTGTGATTCAGAAATGAGTGCACCATATTTTTTATGGCTATTATCATCCAAAATTAATACCTTTATCTTAAAAGCGTTATTTATTACAGTGAATAAATAGTACCCTTAATGCTGTACTACTTGCTTTTCACCTTAACTGTTATAAGTATATAGTGTCAAGCAAGTCCAACGGATGGGTAAAGAAGTACACTATCAAAACTTAGGGGGCAATTCAGTGCAAGAATTCTTTGGCTGGGACAGGAGCAGTTGAGTAGCTAGTGGAAAAGACAATCCCACAGTATTTCTTTCTGCTGTACTGCACAGGTTCTTCTGCTATACTTAGGGTGAATGACCTGCGTTTGGAAGAAACATTTTTAACAGTGTTATTCCTAGCACAGAGGATCTGAAAAAGCATATATTCTGTTCTGCGGAACAGGAGGAAGAAGAAGCCTAGTGGATGGTAAAATGCTTCCAAAAGGGGCGTTTTACCTTGCACACACAATCTGTGAATGGGGGAGTTTCCACTGAAGACAAGAAACTTGCAGCTCTACAGAACTGCCAGCTCCACAGGCACTTACCTGTACAGGACATTAGAGAACATTTATTTATGCATTTCAACACTGCAAAACGATCTGAGCCGAAAAGCTGCATAAATTAGCAAGAGCCAGACTGTTTAATTTTCAGTATTGCAGATAGTTCTTATGAGTTCTTCTCTCTTCACCTATCACGTTTCAAAACACTTTCAGAACTGTTTTTGTCATACTGGGTACAAATCCTAGAGCTTACAGTTCCATGACAGTATTGACACAGAAATGCCACAAGTTTGGATGATGATCGTATCTTACGCCACTCAGCAAAATCCAGACATTTAGAGTTGCATAAATCTCTACAGTATCTTCCCTGTCATTTGTATGAGAGAAAGTTTGAGGATAGGACAGATTGAGCACCTTGGTGAAGTTCTAATTTCAAGTGCAACATTAAATGGAACCATGAAAAATATATTGGCAAAAAAAATACAGCTTCAAAATATTTTTATGTTGTTTTTCATGTAATTTATGGAAGGATGGATGTTTGTGTCTAATTCCTCGGGGCAGCTGGAATGATTCTCTGCTCAATGAGAACCTTCCAGATAAGAGCATTATGATATGTGAGATGAAAAGTTTTTTGCCATGTGGAATTGAAAATTGTCTTTGGATAACATAGTGGTGATAGCAGATGGTATTACTCTGGAAGTTAAAGATGAGATGCAGAACCTACAAGGAGTACGGAGAAACATCAGGTGATAACTACACGTATCAGATAGAGAAAGATTCAGCTGTGCTTGTTAAACTGTTCCACAGTTTTGGACTAGGAAATCCCTTCTTAACCTAGAGGAAGAATTTTATTCAGTGGAGGGCACAGAGAAAATGGAAAACAAGTGCAGGAGATATGTATGCCATGGTTGGACAGCCATGAAGTAGCTTCTCAAAAAACAGATCCAACTTGCTACTGTATCACTGAGAGCCACAGTGAAGCACATGGCTACTGATGTGTTTGGACCTCAGAGCGGAGAAGCCCATCAGGCAATGCTAGATGGTAGCAATAGGCAATTTTTGGAGATGGCTGAAGGTACACAAAGCAAGGAACCAAGAGGCCTGACAGTATCAGACATTGTAATGAGTTAATTCTTCACTATTTGTGGAACCCCAGGTGAGTTGCACACAAGCATAAGGGAAAACTTAATGTCAGGAATGTGCAGTTTTGAAGCTTTTCGCACAAAACAGGAGTTCAGCTGTGTACCTTCGTAGACCAGCACAAAAGGGACTGGAATCAGCACCTAACATTCATTCTGATAGCATATAGAAATCATTGAACCTATAGTGTGCCTCAGCATTCCTTCTGTCTAGGTATGAGCTAATAATCTACGTTTACATCATGTACACTGCATGGATCTGCAGGGACCATGATTGCCCTTACAGGAATCAGATGATGAGCTTTCCCCTTTCTGAGGAAAAATTGGTGATAATGTCTTGTAAGGTAAAAGTGCTCAATGGCTTATAACATGCAAAAGTTTTTAAAAATGGGGAGTTGATAGTGTCCCAGAGGGCTGGGAGAAATTAGGGGGTAAGAATTGAAACAGAAGAAACTCAGAGTGTACTACTGCCCAACACTGACCTGATTAAATGGAGTGGTGAATAGGAAGTCAAGGGATAGATCCCATAGCAAACTCTGCCAGTTGTCCATCCAGTCCCCATTGAGCACCTATCAGATACATGCACACTGCCAAAAGAAAGTTGAAAAAACTGTTGCAGTCATATATTCCCAGTTAGGATAAAACTATGAAGGTGTGTCCCACACATTATTATGTTATTGTTAAAACCAAAAGCCATTTCTTTGACATAGCTGAGAAATATTTGAAAGGAAATGGAGAAAGAAAGAAAAACTGTAAGGTGACTTGGAAGGCCGTATGAATATCTCCTGACACAGAAATACTGTAAGTGGGGTTTATCTGACAATATGTGGATATCTAACTCTTAAGTTACTTCACTGAGTAAGTTCCCTAGTAGTAATGAAAAATAGTCTCCTAATCAGTGTAATCATTAGAATGAGTTAGTTTAAGCAAGACAGTTAACATAGATCAGACTCCAAAAGTACGTTCTTCCTTCCACTGGTTATCAAAGGTTCAGATGTGAGCATCTACATGGTACTCAGGTCTGAAGTCAGCTGAGAAGAATCCAGCCCAAGTCAATCCTGATACTATTACCGTTTGGGCTTTTGGTACATCATAAAGAACATCATTTTCAAGAATTTTCAAGGATTCCATCAAGATATGAGCAGAGCTGAAACAGCTTTCCCTGAAGTCTAATTGAAGCAGAAAAGCAGTGTTATGTTTTGGATAAATTTATAAAAGCAATTAAGCACTTTTGTGCAATATATAGCTGAAGTAATATGAACTATTACCCAAAATACATGACAAATGCAGGACCAGTTAGGAATCTAAGCTATGTGGGTGAGCAGGTTTGACTGAAATCTGAATGGAATTGCAAAAGAGCCAGTGATGGTTGAGAAGCTGTCTTTTAGAGTGAGAGGAGCAATGGGAAGCAGTGCACAAGCTCAGACACAAAATCACCGATATCAACAGGAACATATACAGCAAAATGCTGAGAAAGCCGAGAGCTTCTGGGTGGAGTACTTGGAATAAATCCTAGAGGAGAACTATAT
The DNA here is from genome assembly GCF_017639235.1 of Corvus kubaryi. Taxonomy (NCBI): domain Eukaryota; kingdom Metazoa; phylum Chordata; class Aves; order Passeriformes; family Corvidae; genus Corvus; species Corvus kubaryi. Next base: position 35,698,862 of record NW_024581137.1, read on the forward strand.
CCTTCTGTTGGATTTTTTTCAGGAAAACAGGACTTTCTACACCTTTTTTATGAAATAAAACAAATGCATGACTTCCATCATCATATCACATCATCTTGCCACTCCTCACCTATCCTGTAAAAATTAGTGAGTTCCCTATTTTGATTAAATATTCAGGCAAAAGATACTATAAATTAACACAGCCTGAGGATTTTGTGTCTTTGAAAAACGGGAAATTTTGTATATGTACACATGGTTATATACATACGAGAAACATCTTGGGCATGAGAAAATGAAAGGTCTAAGTCTGTGAAAATCTTACTATCCCTTAAAGAAAGAAAGGTATGAGGTTCTGGCAAAGCTGTCAGGGTCTGGCAATGTATAATATCTTTGGGAGTACCGTAAGTCAGTTGAGGATTTCTAGAGTGGTATAAACATCTTGTAATACCACTCATGGCAATTGTTTTCTGAGAATAATTACATAATAATTTTTAATCTACTTGGAAAATAACATTGAGGTAGATAGAAACTAAGGGCCAGTTTGTTTTTGTACTTCTACTGACTGGCTTCATGAAACAGTCAAACTCACCATTTGATTCACTCTGGGGTAAAGCCTTGTCCTTCTTAAGTGACAGTTTTTAACATTTGACAATTTTAACTCTTTTACAGGGTAGTCTACAAAGTATGGAATACTACTATGTTTGGGGGATTTTTCACAAGATGTTAAGAACATTCATGGAAACACAGTTGTTTCTGTGGTTGTTTAAATGCTTTCTGTTGAACAGCGTGACTGAGTTCTTGAAGTGCAGGACAGGAGCATGGCATGGATTTCTTGTTAGAATGCATAGAGTCATGCTGAAGGTTTTAAAATTCCTGTGAAAAAACATATAGGAGAGATTTTGAATTTTTTTTTTATAGGCTGGGGGGAGGAGGGGTGTGTATATCTAAGGTGCTCTGTTGGAATCAAGTTATAATCAAACACACTTTCCTGTACTGTATTTTTAAACACCTTCAGTGTGAATATTTGAGTTCATTTCTTAAGAAATTATATTCCTTAAGAATAATATCTACTTCTTATGTCCGTTTGAGGCAGAGCAGTGTTGACTATCTTGCAAATACATTATTGATCACTTCAAGGAGTGTGCTTCCACCACTGGTGCTGTAATTTCATTGACAGTACATCTCAGAAAAAAAGATGTAGCTGATGCTTTTTAACCCTGTTTTATTTGTATGCACATCTTTCCACGTGATTCTTCAAAGTTCTGCTTCGTATTGCATTTGCAAGGACAGAAGTTATCAAATCATTCTTAAAATGCAAAAGAAAATTACTGGAAAATTTGAAAGTATTGATGTGAAGTTTAGTATACTGGGTTGATCTGGGTGCCATGTTACATTAAGAAAAAACACATCTCAAAACATGCTCACTATAACATCAAAAAAAGCGAGGATCACAGGTAGATACATATCTTCTTAATGTAATGGTGTTTTCCTTAGTTTTGTTTACATATTTATATTCTTGCTCCATAAAATGAAAACCAGCTTGGAAGCATAGCTTAAAAGTTGAAAATGCTTTACTGGTTTACATTTTCTTATGGCTACTGCAGTAGGTCATAATAGCCACATACTTCAGCTGATAGAAATCAGCAAGGCTTCAATGAACTAAGCCAATTTATAAGGCAAATAAGAAGGCCTGTTTTTACATCAACAGTGAATTTTGCATTTGGTTTATTTTTTTTATATTTAAGATTTTTACTTAAATGTCTTTTAGTTTCTGTTACTGTCTGATGCTGCTCAGACAGTATTGTTTTGAAATTAATAAAACTATTCAAGTTAATAAAGGCACAGCTGGCACTGTAGCCTGATAGATTTAAATTATCTGGGACACTGAAGACATCATGCACCTTATGTAATTTATTCATTAGAAGAAGGAAATATGGAGGGCCCTGTGCATGGTATCAGTTCTTGTGGGAAAATATGCTTCATTGACTTACTGGCACTGTTTTGGAATGTGGCATTTAAAAGTACCTTTTTACAGTGGGAAAGAATTTGGTCAAGAATAAACAGTCTGACCTTGTTAAATGGACCAAAGTCAGTGCATAACCTAGTTTTAGAAGACTAGTTTTCACCAGTCTGTGTAAAAAAAAAAATCAGTTTATGAAAATGCAACTAGATTTTGTAGAGAAAAAATTACATTGATTGAACAGAGTGGGGGAAACCCCCCTGGTTTTCCAGTATGGACTTACTGGTTTGTGGGAAGTTGGCTTTGAATTTTAAACTTGGTTTGAACTGTAATTTCAGGGGACATTACAAGCACTTTACATTGTAAAGTGTCATACAATGTAGCCAAATGAATTCAAGTCATTTATGGGATAAGTGAATAATTTTCAACAGAAATCAAGGCCATTTGTATTACTATCAATATCTGAGAATTTAAAAACCTTGAGTTTGTAGGAAAACTGTGTTTATACTATGAACTAGGTCTTAAACACGAAGCTTGGTATTTACAGATGTAGTAATTTGACTGGCAAGGACCTTTTGATACAAATGAAGAAGAAAATTATGCCACTTTGGTTTTAACTTTAAGTTTTGCTGATGGGAAACTGGCATGGTAAACTGGCACAATAATACTGAATCTCCATGCTCTAAAATCCTAGCTTCCATGCGGTCGATGGAAAACATCCTTTTGACTTCACTGTGGCCAGAATCTCATTCCAGGTTTTCATATTCTGTTTGAAAAATACAAACACATTCTGTGAACAAATATTCAAGCTGCTTTGGAAGAGTGGAGTATACAAAGAACAACAAGGACTTTGGGAAATGGTGTTGATATGAGTGCCTATCCAGTTCATGGTTTTGGCCACAGAATTTTCACTGGTACTTTGTAGAACACAACCCTCTTTTTCTTTTTGACATGACAGTGACAAGTTAACATAATTAAAACTCTCAGTGGATCCTTGCCAGTGATCCATTTTTTAATGCAAGAGAGAATGAAAAATCTTATGATGGCTCAAGTATGTGAATTAACATTGAAAGACATTGTTGAATAATACTTCTGAGTGCATAATTTAAAACTGTAGTAGCCAGTTGAGAATTATTGCTGTGTGAAAATGAAAATGTATCCATAACTACAGTTATCAGCAAAAATACTGAAATAGTAACATTTCCATGCTGTGAAAGGAAGTTTGATGCGAGGAGTAATAGATGCAACTGTTAAAAAGCAGGTTACATAAAACAAATTAATTTAAGAAAAGAAATATATTTGCATCAGGTAAATTCAGATTAAAAAATGATACTTTAGGTTTTGACAAGTTTGAATAAAGAACCTGTATTAAACCAGAAAAGAAGAAAGCCTGTCTCAATGTAAACACCGTTTTCAGTTTTTATAGTCAATGTAAATATCTTCTGAAGTTAGCGTGAGTTTCCTGAATTCTGTCTCGCTCTACTTTGTGTTTACAACATCAGCTATATATTTACCCTGCAGAGATTTTTGAGGCCCTCGAGGGGGGTGGAGTTCCCACCCTGCTGTGAGGAGGCTCTGTGCATTTTGTGTGTATAGTCACATGTGACATCGCCCTGTGCACTGCGTCAGTATCGAACCATAGAGTTCTGAAAATGGAAGTCATACACAGGTGAATGTATGCACAGATTATCCTGTTCTGTAGTTTTGGACATTAACTCACAGAAAAGCAAGGACAAAAACTACAGCTGTTCTTAGAATTTACAAGGAGTGATAGATACTGTCATCCCCCAACTCTGATTTTTTTTTTACTTTATGTGTACATGTTCTTGTTTCCCTTCTGTTCTCAGTGCTGTTTGTCATCCAGATCTGTCCAATAGCTCCAGCCCTCACCTTTTAAATGAAATTTGTTTCTGAAGAATGGATTGACCAGGAAAGGATTAAGGAGCTATTGTTTACCCGTGTCGACATCATTAGTGTGCAGCATAGTGTGCAAAGACCAGGTTGTCTGAGAGGGGAACTGCTATGCTTATGTAGAACTTACTTTTCCTGCAGCTGATACACTGCAAGTGTAATCTGACCCTCGCACTATTAGCAAGTAAAATGCATAAATCCTTCCAAAACTCTTAGATTCATACTGAGCTGAGGAAGCTATTAGACTGACTAGGAATAAAAACGTTCATGATAAGTGAATGCTAGTTCTTCTTTATAGTGAGTACCTATATCACGTTGTGTACTGTGTTACCCTTCATGCTGGGTACTCAACTAGTAATTTTTTATTATTTTTCATGCCAAGGGATGGAAAAAGGTTTTTAATAAGAGGACTGTTAATATCTTACCATATCATAGGCTGTCAAAAATACACAAAATGCCTGAGGCTAAGTCGCATTAAAAATCAGAGATTTTTTATTTTCCTCTATGCCTTCAGTAGCTTCAGAAGCAGTGATAGTAAGCTACAGTACACAGATAACTAGAATTTAAAAAATGGAAGGCGTTTTATACTTTATCTTGAAGAACAGCTAAAGGTGAAGGGATGGAATCATATATTTTGTATTTCATATGCATTGAAATAGGCTCTCTGATCACTTGCTGCTTTCTGTGAAGTAACTCAAGATTTTGATACAGTTGATATTCAGGTCTTATTTTTCTTCTTCTGTGTTGCTAGTCAAATCATCACGACAGAGAATCTTTCACCTTGCCCCTTGAGAAGATGTCCACATCAGATTTTCTTTTGATGCTCTGATCTGCACTGGTGCAACCTCACTTGGAGTGCTGTGTGCAGTTTTGGACAGCACGATATAAAAAAGACATTAAGCTATTAAAGAGTGTCTGAAGGAGGGCCTCAAGGATGATGCAAAGTCTGGAGGTGAAGTTTTATGAGAAGTGGCTGAGGTCATTTGGTCTGTTCATCCTGCAGGAGAGGAGACTAAGGGGAGACCTCATTGTGGTCTTCAACATCCTCACAAGGGGAAACAGAGGAGCAGGTACAGGTATAGATCTCACTCTTGAGACCAGTGACAGAACTCAAGGAAATGGCATGAACCTGAGTCAGGAGAGATTTAGGTTGGATATCAGAAAAAGGCTTTTCTCCCTCAGGGTGGTTGAGCACTGGAACAGGATCCCCAGGGAGGTGGTCACAGCACCAAGCTTGACAGAGTACAAGCAGGGTTTGCACTATGCTCTCAGGCACATGGTATGATTCTTGGGGCGTCCTGTGCAGGGGCAGGAGTTGCATTCAGTGATCCTGATGAGTCCCTTCCAACTGAGCGTATTCTATGCTTCTGTGATAAACATTAATAGCTCCACAGACAACAGCTGCAATTAAGCCCAGAAGTCTGAAAAAACAGCACAAGTATTGAATAGACAATCGTACCTGTTGGATCTAACATTTTCTTCTGAGGATTCCGTATGTGTCCCTTAAGCTCCAGACCCATTCAGAGGCGTGAACATAAATCTCTCAATAATTCCTGGTGAGGCACATGCTAAAATGGAGAAGTCCTTTAATCCTGATTGAATGTTCATTTCAGGACTGAAATATCCTGCTCTGAACACTGCTTTGGGCATTTCCAAGAATTAGTGGGTCTGTATTAGCACCTTGTCCAGGTGAAAAGCTCATCAGAACTGTTCCTGCATGCTTCCACTACAGTTTTCAGGTGGAAGAGGTATGTTTTCAGTTTTATTGTTCTTACACTGTAAAAAAGGATTTCAGATTTGGTCAGTAGAATGGGAAGTTACAGCACCGTCCTATCAGGCTGTGGTCATTTGGAGAAGCTATGGCTTTCTGTTCTGACATCAGGAAAGAACTCGTCTGCAGTTAAGCTTTTGCATCATAATCCCCTCAGCAGAGATGATTCCTTTGAGACTCCGTCAACATGGAACAGAACATCATTGTGTTACACGCTGTACAAATTTGAATCAAGATCTGGTTTTCTGTTTGAATCAAGAGCTGTTTTCTTTGTTGAAGACATTTTACCGTATTACGTATTTATGGCCAAGCATTAAATTTTTCCATTATGATAAATTCCTAGTTAACAGACTAATTTTTTCAATTAGTCAACATAATTATTTTAATCAAGGATTTTAACATTATCTCCTATTCGTCAGAGGAAAGAAGATTTCTTTATGGGAGTGTATTACTTTCCTTTGATATTTGTAAGCATTCATGTGTGTAGTTATGCATATTGCTTTTCATTCTCGTGGTTTTATCCTCTGAGTAATGTCATTAAAATTCATGTAAATTTAATTACTCAGTTTTTACATTACTATTTAAGCTTATTTGCTCATTGGGGAAGAATCTGGAAATCCTGGGAGAAGCTTGACCTCTGTTACATCTTAAATGACTTGTCATAAGTATACTGCAATATTTTTATTTAACTGTAGAGTTCTGACTGTAGTACAGTCCATCCTACCTCTTGCTTTGAATTCAGCTTAGCACAGTTCCTAACATCTTTCTTTCCCACAAAAATTGTTTATTTTATAGCACATCCATAGAAGTCTGTAGAATACATTGAGGAAATTAGGAGAAAAGAGAGCAAAAAGATACTGAGGAAGCATAAAAAGACCAGGACGGTCAATCCATTGACAGGAAAAATTAGGCCATACTAAGTACAATGACAAGGATTTTTTTTGTTGCATTATACTTGGTTGAGTTTTTTTAATTTCTTATTGCTTTAGGCCAAGGAGTGTTTGTGTTCACTTTTATTTCCAGTCGCTGCTTTGCCTTCTGGACAGAAGATGCTACTTTTTTATATGCAAGCAGTTTAATTTGACACATAACTGGAATTCTTTCATAGTGAATATCTGAAATATTATATCCTGAATATGCAATTAATATGAAAAATGTCATCTTTTTTGTTGTATTCCCTGCTAAAGGTACTTAACAGGCAGAATTGTTCCAACTCGATTAAGTGCTATTTTATTACTAGGTCAAAGACTTTCTACTTTTTAAGTCTTGCCCTCATGTAAAACATTCTGACTTGTTACACTATCTTTTTGCTTAAGTGACCACAACAGAAAATCTCTTGTGCTGCTTTCTATTCCTGTGATAGGTTGATGCATGAACTAATCAAACCACTAACAAAAATGTTGATCACTTGCAGACCTAACATGGCAGTATACCTATTTAATAAAAGAAAAATGAGTGAAGTTCAGTAACAGTTCCTCAGTTGCCATAGAAACCATTGCAACTTATGCAGGATACTTGACTGTGTTTGGGCCCCCATCCTTTGATATGGCAAGTGGCTGTGAATCCTTAATGTCCTCATCACCTGTTGAAACTGCAGTCAAAATCAGGCAATAAGAACTTAAATGCTGTCCTGAAGACAGGCAGTTTCTACCTTAGCTTCATTTACTGGAATTATAACCTACTATAATTTGATTCCTCTCAATGGGCTGTAGCAACTAAAAGGTGAGCTACCCACATGGAATTTAGGGCCCCAGTTCAGTGTGCCGAAATTAACTCACATGGTGGGACCTTAAAGCATCAGATGTTTTCTCTTGCAATCAAATGCACTTTTTGAGTTGTAGGGAGCAAAATTTTGCATCATGTTAGCCAGTTCAACACTGGTCTTTTAACCTAAGAGAAAAAACACCACCATCTTCCAGGAGAGCAGAATTGACAAAGCACTGCCTATACACCTAACCCTGCACAGCCAAAATCCCAGCTGACACAGTATTTTGAGTCATATGCTGACCTTACTGTGAAAGGGAGCTTCAATTAGATGTCTATTGTGTTTTCAAATACAGAAGAATGGCTTTGTGTTCAATGGATTACCCCGCTGATTAAGACAAGGAAGCAGATGCTGCATGGGTGTATAGAGGAAAGAATTTAACTTCTCCCGTTTTATTATAATTCAGAATCTATTCCATGTACCAGACCAATTAATACATAAATTAAAAGCCTGCCAGCATGCTCAGGCTGTGTGAATTTCGCAATAGACAGAGGTACTGGTACCTATGTGTAATGAAACCAGCACCTTCCACGTCCCAGAAAGCAGATAGAAAGGATGGGGGAGGGAGGAGAATCATGAAGGGAAGTCTTTTTATTTTCTTCTTTTCACGTGAAGGTTTATAATTAAAGGGGAAAGTAAATTAATTACATGAATATTAAAAGGTTACTCTTCTATTCTAACATTTGGTCACAAGTTGTCTAATGAAAAGGAATGCAGGCTGGAGGGCTGCCATGTCTTTGCTTCTTTCTGCAGAGGGCCACAGGCTGAAGCAGTGATTGTGCGTGACAGATTCTGGGAACAATGAGCCTGCGCACAGATCATCCAGATGGAGCATGCTTTTCTAAATTACACCAACAACAGGGTGGCCCACAGGCAAACAAAATAGTTAAACAATACATAATAAAGTTTTTATTTGGTATTTCCTGTGAGCCTCTGCCAGTTGCCAGGGAGTGTACTGTATTTTTCTTTTGCTGTATTAATTGTTGACCACAACTGGCAAAGACCCAAACTAGCAGGGACAGATAAGGGGGGGAAAATGGCATCTGGACACTAAAGCCTCAAGTGTACTGGGGAAAAAAAAGCACAAAAAATTACAGCATATATCTGGAATTTTCCAACTAACGATGTGCGGATGTGGTAGCGCTAGGGAAAAAGAGCCAAACTGAGCCTGCTTTGTTCACTAAGAGAGGCCCCCCTGTAACATTCCTTTTAGCTGTGCATATTTTGGCTTCAGTTCTGCAGTTTTAACTATATACTGTGTATGGAGCAGTTCAGTTGTTGCTTCATGAATCTAATGATTTTGTTACAAGAAATAAACTACATCAATGCATATGCATTCTTATTGTTGTGAGGTGTTTGAACAGAAGCTGGGTTTTGAATGTTAAATCATAGGTGATAAGTTTTCAAAGGGAAGTGGGAGAAAATTTCATTAAATACAACCCATCACAGCAACAGCTGCAAGAAGGAGACCCTCAGTAGCAGTGAATGCTGCCTTTTTAAACTCATCAATGAAATCAGACTTTACAGTTATCTGGTTTAGGGAAAAGCCCACAGTATAGCATGAACACTCGGATAAAAACAGAAGGCTATGTAAGCATGCTAGTTTGATACCATTTTTCTATTTTCTTTGTCTTCGTAAACAGTTAAGGTGTTGGCTTCTTTTTAAGGAAGTTTTATACTCCTGGTTTACTATATGCACTGTCGCAAGACATTTTGCTCTACTGGTACTTAGCAGAGAAAAGAAACAAGAACAGATTGCAGGTATTAGGCCACCTCTCCAAAGAAGATGCAAGTTAGTGTGAAGGCTGTTGGTATGTATAGAGAGGAGAACCAGCTGCAGTAGGCAGTGACGGGGTTTGCAGCTACAGCAGGTTCAATTGATGAGAAATAAGTTATTGTTATGAGCTTAAGTTGTCCTATATTTATACAGCATTTTTAGATGTACTTGGACCATCTTCCGGTGGCCCTTGGTACAAAATTACTCATTTTTTACTAATACTTGTGCTGTTTCATGTGCATGGATGCCTTCTTCATACCCTTATAACCAACCATTGTGTATCCTATCCACATGTAGAAACAGATTCTTACTCTCTTTAAAGACCCGTCACACATTATAGGTGTCCCTAGTGGCATCTGTAAATGTAATTTATTCACAGTTAGGGATGTCAGTTGGAAAAAAGCTGTCAAAGTGGTGTAAAAGCAGTAGATGAAGAAAAGGGTCAGATCTATGGGAGAGGTAAGTGCAGCTTGCTCCTGGATCGCTGGCAGGCATGAGACTCTCTTAAGTCCAAGTCAGCAAAGTTCAAGAGAGGCCCATGCTTAAAAACATAAATGTACCGATACCAAAATTATGTTCCAAATAACAGATTTGCCTTTTTTTCCTCATAAAAATCAAAAATCATGTATTTGCATGTAGTGAGCTGCTACTCATTGCAAAATACTTAAAACCTCACAGGAAGTCAGATTAATTAGAATAGGCTTCATTTCTCATAAGTACACTGGTTCCTTCTGCAGACAAGGACAACGAAAGTCTTTTAAACTTTGAAAAATAAGCTGATTTATAGATCACTTATTATGGGAGTGGTATGTAATCTACTATGTACTAGCCTGAGATGTAACTGATTAAAATTACACTTGTGCCTGACAGATGAGATACAACACATAGATAGCATTCTTGTGTACAGCATTTCCCAGTCAAATGTTGTTCATCCCAGGTCCTACAGACAGGAACAGCAAGATGGTTAAGAGAGGTCATCTCCAGCACTCTACATTATTTTTCAGCCTGAAGATTACACCCCAGACTTGTATTAAGAAATACTGTAAGTCTCTACATAAGTGATTTCAAGGCATGTTGCTAGACTAACACTTCAATTCTTCAGAAGCGCTTAGAAGCCTCTTTTATTGATTCTGGTAACACCTTTGCCGTAACTGAAAATCCATTCTTTTTTTTTTTTGTTAGTTGTGCTGTTCAGTTCTGTTTGTCTTCTGGATTGTGCCCATGGGCTATTTTACTCTTGTTCCTATTTCTTTTCAAAGAAGTTTCATTTTCAGATTTTCATGCAGTAGCCCAAAACAAAACAAAGTTTGTCTGGTGTTTAAAGATGCTTTGTAAATAAAAAGCTTAAAGATGGGTCATTTAGACCCATATTTTGTAAAAGCTTTATATTACAAAAACTAACTTGCTCTAAATTCAGCCTGAGTGTATCCTTCTAAAAACAGTAATACTGTTAGGTCTTGCAAACACTTAGTTTCTGATCCCAGGATCATTAATGATTTTAAACAGCAGTAACAAAACCTCATATTAACAGAAAAAAAATATTCCAAACTAAATATGTTCTTTGTTTGCTATCATCAAAAATTCGTTTTCTTCCAGGCTGCCATTTTCCTCGAAAAAAATAGTATTTATTAGCTGCAATTGTATACTCTTCAGAACACACAGACCATTTCTAATTTTTTTTTTCTAAAACTGCTTTTTAAAGTACTAACAATGAAAGCCAAGCACCGATGTAAATATCAGTGATTTCAGTGTCTGCAGATGTCTTCCTCTAACCGCTCAGAGCTTCCACTGAAATCGCTAGGAATTATGTGCGTATTTGGAGTTAGGTTGGAGCGTTTTTGAGATGTCTAGTTGTGTTTTTTGACACAGCCTAATAACATTAGCCTTTTCATGCAAAAAATTTTTTGCCTCAGAAAAACAGCTGAGGTCCTACCAGCTTGTCCTGTTCCTCTTTAAGTTTAGAACCTTAGACAATGCAACAGCTTTAGAGGCTGTTGGTCTGTGTCAGTCTCAGAGCTGCTGATACTTGGGCTTGGTGTCTCTGCAGCAGCTCTGGCTTCTGGTGCTGCTTCCCTCTTCTCTCCTCTTCAGCATCCACGGAGCCACACACAGAAGTATTTCCTGATCACATGAGGATGTTATTTACAGGACTTCCTCTAAAAGTTCAAGGAGGGGATAGATGTTGGTGTCTCTTTGTGGCTGTTAATGCTGTGAACGTTTTCTGGAGGTGGCAAGCACTCTTGTTCCCTTTCAGGGAATATGTAGAGAGTTTTTTGCATGCAATTATTGTTTCTGAGAACAGATCTTTGCGGGGAAAAGGCTTAGACAAGTTTCAAAGATGATGGGAAAATATATTCCAAGGTTACCTGGTAGTGAGGTGGTTGTTTTCACAAGAGCACTTGACTCGCTCTCTGAGACCATTAAAGCACCTGCACTAGTGCTTGAATATTAGTTTCCATTGGATTTATTACGTATTTTCAAAGATGAGTATGTGTTGCAATAAGCATTTTAAAAGGCCTTTTTTGTAAGTCCATTTTTATCTTTTTTTATAAGGACTCTTCCTGAACTGTTAGGACCCATGAGTGATTTACAGAGTAGCAAAAGGGATGTGACACATGAAGAGATCTCCTAAATATTTTATTTTACGTGGTCAGGCAGGAGAGGGGCAGAACCTTTTAAAGCAGTACATCTCCTTTCCACACTGGGTGCTGTGTCGTGTATCTTCACTGCACCAATGGCAGTTCAGTATGTCTTCAGTTTTTAGTATCATTGCCCTTCCAAGGAGACCCCAAGAGAAGGTATTACTGCTACCAGCAAACAACGTTGCTGCTGACTGGCCAGATAGAATTAAAACATACCTCTATAAATTGGATTTTTCCTTCTGTCCTGGGGACTCATTATGCTCAGTGTTTGACAAACCCCTGTGCCTGTAAATTGATGTGCCTTCCCTGAAGCTGAGAACGTTCACTTTGTATCATGCAGAACACAGTTAAGCCTAGTTCTGGACTATTAGAATTGCATCTTAGTGTCCCACTCCAAAAGCAGATGCAAAGTACACATATTAGTCCACACAGCCTTAACCACTGCTGAATCGGAGTCTGTCAAACAGATGCCTCAAAGTGGATTTGTACTCTCAGAAAAAGTGTTTCCTCTCTAAGGCCTCTCTGCACACAGTGTTCAAGGAGTTAACAAGGGAGCTACTTTGAAAATAGAGGCAGAAGGTCATTGTCGGCAACAGCAAAGACTCCTACAGCCTGCCATGGAGAGCCTTTCACCCGTCATTTCCCACCCAGGGGATTGTAAACATTGGCTCGCAGCCATGGAGTCCTACAGAACTTCTCTTTACTTTCAGCATATACATTTATATGTCTTAATGGAAACTGAAGCATGGCAAGTTATTCCTGCGTGTCCAGAAGGAGAGAGGGGGCTTCTGTTCAAGTTAAAGAGATGGGAGAAAGAGCCATTACTCATGCTGGAATTTGAAAACATAGAGATACGCTTGTTTAGTGGTGCTTCACATGTAACATAGCTGCTGTTCTCAGGCAAACTTTCTCAACTCACAGGAATGTGTAGAATGCTGTCACTTAATCAGAATCCAGAAGAGGTCTTTTATCTGCCATTTGTTAGTAACTAGCAATATTGTTCTTATCTCATTGTCCTTTAGCCTGATGCAGTGCCCTCAGACTTGAGTACTTGTAACATGAAAGCACTCATTACCTTGAACATTCCTGTTTGTATTGTCTTAAGCTATTATCTCTTTAGCTGAAATAATTGATGCTTTGTATCAGTTTTGAGAGTGTTATCTGTAGAAGTCTGATCTACAGCATTATTTTCACAAATTAAACATTTTATATTTTTGTAAGTCTGTGACCACTCTGGAGTAGAGTCTTCAGTAATCTAGACTAATTCATGTCTTCTTTATCTGACTAATACAATGTGTTATCTGTAATTAATTTTCCTTGGAATGTGGCTTCTTGAAAATAACATAAATTAATCACACAAGCTTTAAAGTTGGGAGATAAAGTCTACCAAGGTCTAGTATTGGACCAACTGTAACATTCTGGTTTTCTGCTAAATTGTCATATAGTTGTAACATTTATAAGTGGACGAAGTTTTTTTGGCTTCTTGCAAAATCTTGGACTTCACTTTGTGCTGTGAACCCTAGTTTTGGCTACTGAGTAGTGTATCAAGTAGCAATGGAGGAGATGTTGCTTCTTTCTCCACAGAATAAAGCAGAGTGCTGTCTTCTAGAATTTTTGTAAGTCCCATCCATTAGAAGCAGAAATATGGAATACAGTCTGTCTAGATACAAAGTAGAATCCAGCCTGGTTAATGTAATTAATGCCTGCTTTTATTTTTATCCAGTGATGGTCTAATGTAAAATGCATACACATTCCAGAGCAGTATCCAGAAACTCGGCTCCTTGCCCCTTCCAGCTAATGGTTCTTAAGCTCTCAGCTGCTTTCAGACACAGTCTTGCCCCATGACTCATATACTCCTGGCAGAATAGTGACTTGGCTTCAGCAAAGGTAAGGAAAGAGCTGTCACCCAGAAAACCCCTAGCCTTGTGGTCACAGAATGTGCTTGGCTGTAGGAGGTGCCATTGAAATCCCCTTAGGCTGAGTTTGCACTTTGAGATTCACCTAATAGCATTTGCACAAGATGTTCATGTAGATGCAAACACATAGTGCTTCTACCACCACTCTTGGTTACAGGCTTCACCAGGTAGGACTCCATATGAACCTTTGTTGAAAACATCCATTTACCCGGGGTATCTGTCTACCAAAAATGCATCACTCACAGTAGTGCTTTAGCTCAAATACAGCTGCTTGTTTCTGCAGCCCAGGTCTTTCTAATGTGTGTGACCATCTACGCGTAACACCCACAGACACGTTCAGAGTAAGGAGGAAGAATTTGATAACTAAAGATGTCTACAAAGAGCTTTAGAAAATCAGTGGATTGTGCCTAGCATTTTATTAGTCTTAAGCTCACAAAGCTACTTAAATGTGAGATTCAGACAGTCTGAAGACCCCTCTTACTGTTTTTGTCCTTTCTCTCCAGTCCTTGCTTTTGGCTGGAAATTACAGCAGGTCTTTGTCCTGGTGATGTTTACTTCAAGACTGAACTAATTTCTAATGATCTGTGGTATGTTTAGGTATGTATGAATGCATACACCTATGCATATATTGCATCTGTATACGGAAAGTTCATATTTTCCTATTTTCTTTGTGTGGCTTTACAACTCTGTTTTCACATTTGTTATTGAAAGAAAGATGTTTCATGAGGGTTTTGTTTCCCAAATGTAATTTCAAGGAGTTCTTGAAAGGTATTTAATGGGAGTTTCACCTCTATGGTGAAATCATTTACAATTTTGCTTAGTTCAGTTTAAAGCCATAGATTGATGTAAGGCCATAGTAAAATCTACTGCATTCAGTTTCAAATGTAGAACAGATTAGCAGTGAGTTGCTCAAATTCTTTATGCCATAGGTGTAGGAAGGCCCAGCTCCGTGATGGTCATCGTGATGATAAGCCAGTTGAAGTCTGCACCTTGTGAAATAGTGAGGGCAGGTACATCCCAAGTGAAGCTTCTAGTGCAAAGAAGCTGACTTGTTTGCAACCCTGGGTTCTCTTTGAGTTCTGCTGTAATATAGGAGCTTTTACTCTAAGCTATTGCTTCACGTGACCATCACTGACAGATGTCGCTTTTATCTACTGTACCATGCTCTCAGTGAAATTGGTACTTTGCCTCCAGGCACAACATTAGTTTCTAAGTTTCATTCTCAGCTGAATGAAAACAGTATCTTGTAGAATTTGTTTGCATCAAGTTTCTGCTGTCTGGACTCCCAAGCTGTCTGCAGTAAAGCCTCTCACCTAGAGAACTGGCCCAGTTTAATCCATTCTTTATGGTTTCTCTGTGCATTTCCTCCTTTTGTTAAAGATGGTTTGACAGAAGTGGGCCCAAGTTCCATGGGAGAGAGGTCTGTGGTGGCCTTCATGGTTTTGCTTCATTTAGGCTTTTTATGTTCAGGACTGGAGTCCAACACAGCACCCCAGGAAGTGGGAACACTTTCTTCTATTGACCAGACTCTGGTTTTCTGGTAGCAGTGGAAAGCTGGTCTTCATTATCAAGTCAAACTGTAAGTGGTAGGGCTCAGATTCTCTAGTCTGATGAAGCCAAGAAAAGACCAGGCAGTCACAAGGGCAGCTTTGGGGGGATCTTGGCATGGAGATGACCACAGTTTGGTCCTTGGCACAGGTTAGAGCTACATGTTCTTCTGCTCCCAGGCACAGGGCAAAAGTGATGTGAGAGACTCTAAAAAAGGTGGGAATATGCAGGGTGCTAGATGAGTTGGTTTTGTGGCCTAAAAATGTAGAGCAGAGAAAAGCACCTGAAACAAAGCCCAAGATCTGGTACTAGAAGTTAGGACTGTTTCCTCAGCTGGCTGATGCCAACAGGTGACTGAGCAAGTGGAAACAAGCCAAGCTGCTGCAGCCAGAACAAGATCTGTATTGCAAGACACAGTCTCAGGCTGCCACCTTTTAGGTTTTTTTAGGGTTTTTTAGCTCTAGTTTCATTTGGAATTGTGGAAGGAATTGTCTTCTTCCTTACAGTAGGTGTTTGACTTGATCTGCATAAGAAGACAGTGATGTTTATTTCTTTCTGCCTGTGGGTTTTTTAGTTCTTAGATAGATATTAGAATTTGCTGTTTCGGTCTACAGATTTGATTACTGAGTCTTGAAGCATGATTGAAGAATGGCTACCTGTTTAAAGTCTGTCACTCTCAGTGTTGCTAAGTATCTCTATCTGTAAATACATTGCAATATGAGCACAAGCCTCATTGCATGCAAAGCTGACCATTTCTGTAAAGAATTGAGCTGTCCCATGTTCCGTAGAAGGCTGCACTGCAGCTCAGAGCATCATGGTTTCAATGGTTTAAAATGCACAAGACGACCTGGCAAGTCTGAATTTTGTGGGGTCTGGATCAGGTAGGGTAGTGTTGCTGACACTATTTTTTCCCCTTTCTTTTTGTATAAAGATAAAACACTTTTCACCTGAAGTCTCAGGTAGTCTTTCAGAAATGTTCTCTTTATCGTGTCTGTAGAGAATTCTATGAAATACTCTGCTTAGTAGAAATATATTTCCTTGTATGAGTTTTGAGGTGAGGTCTGAATCACTAGTGGCTGAAATACTACCTCATGTTAAGAGCCAGTTTTCCTTTCTAGTAGCTGTCCCCTACAGTTCTTTAGTGCACAGAGACTTTTAAGGTAAAACCCACTGAATGTAGGTAAAGTATCTTCAGCTACACACATGATGTGCAAACATACACATTCACACTTCCTGACAACGGATGTACCTAGAAATGCTCTTCAGCAGCACTGTCACACTGGGTGATGTGATTCTTCCTAGAAATAAAAGAAGGAAAATTCTCTTTAATTTTGTGTCTATAGAAATGAATTGCTTCTTTATTTGTCATGTTAGCTCACAGTAGATGCTAAACCATATTTCCTTCAAAGCACAAATGTTTTAGCATCAAAAACAGGAGATCCCATTCTAAAACAGCAACTTGATAGTGGGTGGTACATGTGATCAGGATTTGTGTCTTCTATAAATAAATAATCTTTTGCTTGATGATTTAACTCATGGTATGATAACAACATTCATTCCACTTTTCATAAAGCAATTCATCAGGCTTGTGCCCAAAATAGAGACAAATATGAATAAAGAGATAAAATTGGTATTACCATGTGCACTTCATGAGACCCATAGCACTAGAAAGGATTTCATTTTTTGTATGCTAAATCCTTCGTCAAGAAGTAAAGTGCTTTTTAAAAGCCACCAGAGTAGTTTGATACACACTTACTTTAAAAGGGAAACTATTTTAATGTTTCTATAAACAGACAAACTATAATCATTATTCTCTTAGAGAGAAACATTCTCTCCAGCCATACCTATCTCTGTGATGGAACTGAAAACAGTTACATAATAGTGGAAGAACCACTACTTAAAAGAGAGATTAAACAAATCTAATTGTTCAGACAGATATTATCCCTGGAAACTAAAGCACATAATATAATGTAGTGGTTATTACCTTCTCTATCACAGTTAGGAATAATAATAGGTCTTCAGAGACAGATTAAAGAGACTCCTAGGTTTGCTTTATAAGTGCAGAATGCTCAGTGAATGCTCTAAGGATAGTGGTAGGAAAACACAGTAAGACAGTTGCCAGCAAGTAATGCAGACACACCCCTTTTCCAAACCAGAGATGAAAAACACATCATTGTACAAAAGCTAAAATTTAGCACATGCTAAAATCCCCTATCTTGGCCTCATTACACCTGTGGGACAGGTGGGTTTTGAACATGTTTTCTGCCTGTGCTGGAATTGTTATGCATGGTCCTTCAGAGGCATCGTCTCTCCTCTCTTCCTCACCTCTTTTCTCCTTGCTCCTGCCTCCAGCACACCCCAGACTACCCCCTCCCTTAATTCCTGGGACTCAGACACACACAAAAACACACACAAAAATCGTTTCCCTAATCAGCATAGATGTGACCCACTTCCAAAGGTCTTTGGAGTGTTCCTGGGGGTCACAGAAGTTGAAGGGGAGGTGGGGAATGTCATCATTGCTGGAGCAGAGCAAGGCATAGTAGTGGATCTGTTACACAAGAGGGCTGGGAAATGGGGCCACCTTAGGCTGTCAGGAGGACTCAGAGCAGCACACAGGACAAGTGTAGGGCCTATGATCTTGCAGAAATGCCATCATGTCACAACCTAGTGTCACCAGCCCTCTGGCTTGCCACTTCTTCCCTGCTCAGTCCTGGTTATTGGTCCATACTTCAAACTGAAGGTGATGAAACTTTATTAAACAAATTCTTTCTTTTCCTAAGCAGTTTTTAATATTACACTGACTTCATTTTAAGCAACATTACACTGTCAGACCAGCAAGCTGTTTTAGCAAATTCAGTTCAGAAACTACATTTCTTCTTTTCAGTCTCTGTGGAGTCTTTTCAGCTGTGTTTCTACCAAGTGAGAGGGAGGTGGATTAGTCAGAGAGAGCCTCTCTCTGCAGTGGGGATTGAAGCCAGGCTTCAGTCAATATGCTGTCTGTAATTCTGTCCTCTCCAACTAATCTGTGGCAAATATGTCAAGCTTAGTCATACAGCTGAGAAGAAGTTTTTTACAAAACTTCAAGAAAATTTTTTAGGTTGTTTCAGAGTCCCACACCTGAAGAACAAGCCATGAAGTAGCAGGTTCTTAGTGAAGCTGGCAAGATTCCACTTTGAATCCTTGTGAACAGTTTGAAACAAGAGATGTTCTGTGAAACTGGAAGACCATGAAGTGACACTGAAGAGCTTGACTCTACATACTGCACCATACATTCTGTAGCTATATTCCCTCATTTTACTCAAAAAGAAAGGACAAAA
This sequence comes from Corvus kubaryi, assembly GCF_017639235.1. Taxonomy (NCBI): domain Eukaryota; kingdom Metazoa; phylum Chordata; class Aves; order Passeriformes; family Corvidae; genus Corvus; species Corvus kubaryi. Next base: position 35,717,448 of record NW_024581137.1, read on the forward strand.
ATAAATGAAAAACAGTCAAAAAGATGTCCTGAAGATCATGTGAAAGCCTTGTTAGAGAAAACTGAACAAAAAAATCAAGTTTAAGAACCACTGTAAGGAACATTAAAAAAAAAATCTACAAATAATCTTTCATGAGATTTAAATGCTTTAAGTAACGAAACAGTCCAGCATCTCATGGTCAATACAATTAACAAAATCAGTACAAAAATAGCACAGAAGAAACCACAGGCACAAAAGCAAAATATTTACAAGAAGAATTTTACTTGGATTCAAGGATGCTTCATATGAATTTAAGCATCCTGCTAATTTCTTTTGTGGCATGATTTCTATTAAAGTTAGTGTTTTAAAAGGTTTTACGGGCCTCTTCCAAGCCACTTCAGAACTAATTAGAATAGAATTTGTCTCATCCAGCTTTGGATATCTAAAAGGAAGATGTCTACATGTAGGCCAGTCAGATGCTCCCCATTGATAGTAATCAAATGAAGTGTGTGTTCATCTGACCTGTGCAACATGTTTAGGACAAAGTAAGACCAGTTGCTGGGTGAGATGAGCAGTAGGCCATGCCTCCCCCACGCCTTCACTCTTGTGGAGCCACCTCTGAATCGGGAGATGAGGGAAGCATAGCAAAATGCCTTCTTTCTGGAGTGAAAGGAAGACCTGGGGCCACAGTGTGACTCACTGGCTGGTAGATTAAACAGTGCCAGAAAACATTCGTGAGTACTGGAGCTCAATTGTCTATACTGTTAAATTATTAGAATGGTTCCTGGCAGGAATTATTCCAACCAGCCCTTCCCCAGACAGTTCCTAGGCACTGGCAGTTAAGCATGGACCAAAGACCATTCCCAATAAGCAGTTTGCATGCGGTCACCTTTTTTGGGAGGCTGAGAATTTAATAATATGGACATAAGCCACTCTGTACTTTTTGGTCTCAGTGCCAAAGGAACATTTCCTGTCCCATTTAATTTCCTAGCACAGACATAGCTGCTGTGTTACAGTCTGATCCCTGCTTTGTTCGTGCAGCCGTGCAACTGGGCATTGGTCTGTACTTAAAGTCTGTGGCAAACTGAAATGTAGTGTTTTGTGTCTGTGTTACTCAACCCCATCCCTAAACCACTGTTTGTCTTTTTCAAACTGAATGCTATTCAGACAGCAACTGTATCTGGAAAGGGCTGTATATTGTGAAGATCTGTTTAAATTAAAACAGTTATACAAAAATGAAAATATGTTCTGTAGAGTAAACGGAAATTATATGAGACTGACACAATGCCTAGATCTTCTGTTCACATTGCCAGTGAGTAGACATTTCCCACTAATTTGATTTTTCATCACAAACTGGTACCATGAAGTGAAGGATTGAAACTCCTTGGGCTAGAGGGTGCTGGATAGCCACATCTGTCAGGTGTAGTAAGGCAGAAAGCTTTATTTCAAAATGAAGTTCTCTTTCTTTATCTGACTCTAAATGCAGCTCTCCTCCTGCTTCTCCCTGAGCACATTTCCTTCTTTAGAGGGTCAGACACAGCCTCAGTAGACTTTTGCAGATGTTCTTTTCCTTTATACTGCCTCTCATATACATGTAATTTCTTTTCATCCTGAAGTGCTGCCTAAATCTATTAACTTCTAAATAGTTAGAAGTAGTGATCTGCAGCTACTGGTACCCTTCTTACCTGATACCATCCAGTCTTATCTGGATAGTAGAAACATAGAATGTGCACTGGAAAAGGAACTTAGTTACTTCCTTAGGTATCTACTGCTTCCAGTGTATGAATATTCTCAATCTTTTCACATGTGGCTTGATCTATTAAATACAAATGTTACGGGGTATCTTCAGGACAGGCAGAGTGGGGTGAGAAGCTAAAGCGGGGGGGAAAGGAGCTCATTTTGCGCAGGAGCATTTGGAGGCAGTTGGAAGAAGAGAGGACAGGGTGTGAAATTTGAGGGAACTTGGAGGTACAAAGAAGCTGAAGGGGAATGTGAGGGACAGCAGAACACATGGGATGTAGCGGGGCAGCAGGCTGTGTCCACCCAGGTGTGCACAGGAGCAGCAGGGAATTAGGCATGTTTGGTGATGCTGTCAGGGGACCACCGGTGTGTGCGTGGCAGGAAAGCGGAGGTAGGCAGGGGAAAGAAGCCAGGAGGTCATGGGACATCTGGGAGAAACCTGGTGGATGTAAGAGAGGAGCTGAAGAGACCAGCCAGGGTGAGGAGAAGCAAGGAGGAGGCAGTGGAGAGAAGTTGCTTAGGTGAGAGGACTAAAATGCAACATGGTCACTAAAGTCTACAACCTCCAAAGTATTTTGGAGTCTTGCACAATTTAAGATCTCCATCAGCACATGAACATGAACCCTTTTCCTACAGAGCAATCATGCATTTCATGTATGTCAGATTTTCAGGAGAGATTTAAGTGTGATGTACTGATGCAGCTGCTTGCTTTTTTCATCCTAAAAATGGGACTTCATCAAGCAGCTCTGTTGAGCGCACTGTCACTCAGGGAGACCTTGTTTCCCTGCTGGTGTGGCTTACCTAAGCAAAGCCTTTTTTCACTCAGAACTGTGCTAAAGAGGAAGTGATGACCTGCTTGTTCAGCCTCACCATATCCTGTGTTCAGAATAATTTTCATTTCTACTTCTCTACAAATGTTAATGGAATGTCCACAAATATTTTCTTGGTTTCTATGGTAAGAGAGAGTGTGAAACTGTCAAAACCACTGTGTCATATACATCATCCTGTGCTTTTCAGGAGAAGACCCTGACCACAGAAGGAGTCATCTGTAGCATTACTTGTGTGCGAACTGACATTTAGTACAGTTTGATCCCTTTCAGGTTCACATTTGAAACACAGACTTGTATATTACAAACCATAAAGGTTACTTCATCACTTTTATAATGACACATTAATGACAGAGCATATCAAAACAGCTCAACACAGATTCTGTCTTCTCTGACTATAAGGCAATTAGGCATTAGCTGAAATTTAACTGTTAGTCTTTTGGAAATCTTCTATTTTACAGGTTTAGCTTTGCAAATTACTCAAGTAATATCTCCCAGTCCCCTGTGTATGCATGCATGGAGCATAGCTGGGTGCAAATGGTTGGGGAACTGTGCCAGTAAGGGGTCACATGGGAGAAGCAGCCACCGTGCTGCACGCTTCCGCAGCTGTCTAAAAACAGCACTGTTCCCCTGAGCAAGCACGGACACGGGCATGAGCCGTGGTGCATCTCTCGGGAAAGGAGCAGCTGTCCTGTGCCACACTTATCTGGGAAGGACTCCAGTTTGGGGCATATGGTCCACAACCATGCATCCCCCAGTTCTTTGCCTTTGAGAGCGCAGAGCCCTAATGTTGCAGGGTTTGTGGGATTGGGGAAAATAAATCATCCTTATGCTCTGTGTGAGAACAGCCATGTGGATCTCAAACCAGGAATCATGAGGTTTGGTGGTATTCCCACAGATCAGAGATTACACAGCTCTTCTCCTGATACTACACCCAGCCATTCACAAACAGTAATGGGTTGAAATTGTTGTATCTAATTTCTCAGAGCAATATTACTTCAGTAAGCTTTTCCACAAATGTACTGCGATAATAAAAGCATAGTTCAGTTTGAGAGATATATCTGCATTAGGAAAAATAACATGTTTTAGGGGGAATTCTATCTGATTCAAGACAGAGCAGCTCCAGAGAGGATCCCTGACCTCTGGTTATATTTGTCTTCTTTCCTTGGAGTGAATCTCTGAAGAAACTTCTCTGGTTTTTATAGAGAGAAGTGTTTCATAAAAGCATCACTGGTATGGTAGCAAATCAGAAACAAGACAAACGGAGCTAAGTAATGCCCAACTTCCACAAAAGTGGAATCTGTTTCTGTGAATGGGTATCTGGAAGTGTAACTTGCCGGTGCAGTACTTTGTACTGTGTTATTGAACTGTTTCATAGGCAAATTTTCTATATAAACATCAGTGTTTAAAAGAACTGTTAGCAAATACAACCACTCTTGCAAATATCCATGAACCTCCTATCAATAGCCATTCAGTGGTTCCGAAGGCTGTCAGGGCATGTAATGATAGTAATAAATGTTGTATTTACTTTTGTTTCATCTGACTTTGACCAGCAAATTCGGCTGATTACTTCCATTGTTATTTTTCTTTAGAAGACAATTACATTGTTATCATAAAAAACCCCACTATTATTACACATTTCTTTGTGTTGGTCTTGAAATTCTGAACTCACTATCCTAGTTAACATAATTTAAAAAGTTATTTTCATTCTTACAATTTTCTTTGTTTCTATCATTTTTGTTTCAGAATTTTGATTTGGTTCATGCTCCTCCTGCATGTTACATTTCCCACCTTCATGTTTGTTGAAGAAAAAACAATAATTGTAGAGACCCTCCCAGGCCCCATATTAATTGTCAGAGGTTTAAATTATAGCACAGAGTAAGAAAATACTGGCACTTAGCTGATGGTCATGTGTTGTTATGACTGGATTATAACTGTATTCAGGAGGAGAATACTCCTTTGGCTCTGAGATTATATTCTATAAAGATAGTAGCTCACACAGGACTCTGCAGAAGCTCATTGTGTTCTTCTGCAAATATCCTGAAGATACAGCCAGCCTCATCTGTGTTTGGTCTACTTGTGGGATACAAAAGGATAAATATAAACTGTCCCATGTCTGTGGGTCCAGTGAGCAGGACTTATCAAAACCGATGGAGTAGTGCCAGTAAAATTCCCACTGGGTCTCTACAACGTGTTGTGACATAACCACCAGGATAAGAACAGCCTGAAAACAGGAGCTTTCCATGGCATATGTCCATGGGAAAGTGTGTGTCATTTGAATATACAGGGTGAGAGAAGTTACTGCTGGTCTAACCAGCAGCACATGGGCAGAGACAGTCACACAACTGTAAAAGTCAGGAATCCACCAGGAATACTTGTGCTGTGTTGCTTAGTTAAAACCTGACAGTTTAGGGTTCCTTTGTGTGCAAGGAAACCACAGCAGACAGCAATGATACCTTTGGTAAGGGGCAGCTTTGAGAAGGGTTTGACTTTGTCCATATCCAACTGTTTTTAAAAAGTTCTAATTTCTTCAGTTTCTTCAGAGAGGACTTTTGACACAGGTCAGACATGTTTACCCTAATTGGCCCATGCACTTGAATTAACCTCATTTCTTTTGTAGAAAACAGTACATAAAACCATAAAGAGGTGAGGACAGACATGCTACAGGTTCTGATTTGTCCTATGGATAAACCCACAGCATTCCCTGGCTTGTTTGTTTCCCCTTTGGCTCTGGTGACTACATCTATATCCACAAAAGTTAAGAAAACAAGGCCTTGTTCAATTGACTTGCCCTATGGAGTGTCCAAATCTCCACTGGAAAGTGTTTGGGATCTGTAAGCTGCAAAAGCTTCAAAGAGTTGGTGGTAGTGTGGTGTGGTACTATGACTGTCACACCAGTGCTGTGCTCTGAAACTATAGATTTGTTGTACCCTGAATTGCAATGTTCTTGACAAGAAATGGTCTCACTTTCTGAGTCGTCATCACTGCAGCTATGGATACCGAGATTTTCCATACAGAATCCTTTTCTGTGTGCTGGCTAAACCACTTGGCCCTAATGTGTGAGTTTTTACAATATAGATTAAACTAAGTGGAAGCTGTACATACAACACTTAGGAGGTTGTAATTCTTCTGCTAAGCACTCTCTTTCCTGTTCCTTTTTGTTTTGCAGGTTGTTACTTTGTGGTATAGAGCTCCTGAAGTCTTGCTTCAGTCCAGTTACGCAACAGCAGTTGATCTTTGGAGCGTTGGCTGCATATTTGCAGAAATGTTCCGTCGAAAGTAAGAAATGCAGTTTTATTTTCTTCACGCTTTTCATTTAAAAAAATGTGCAATAATGCCTGTTACAATACACTGAATCAGTTTATATTGGAAAGGCCTGGTATGATATTTTATTTGCAGCGCAAAATATAAATGCCCATTGCAAATTCATACTTGTTGCTCTTGGAGTCTCTTTTGATGGGAGTCTGCCTCAGCTCTTGGTAAAGCTTGCATGAGCATTATTGTATTCTGGTTGAATCTGAATCCAAATGCAGATAAAACGGGGTGACAGAGGCTGTTGATCAATTTGAGTAAAGCTGGATTCTGGAAAGGATTTAGCCTGAGGAAGACAGGGCACTGTGGTCAGCAGAGTCTTCTTGCTCTGCAGTTTGTGCATTGAAGCATCAGGTGTTTGCCTGCAGTTTGCTCTTGGGATATTTGAGATCTAAGAAGTCACTGTAAAGTTGTTTTCTAGAGGTAGGAAACAGAGGTAGGATTCTTAAAGAATAAGTTATGTAGCCTGAGGTTAGGGTAACAGAGATGTTAAATGTAGTCAAGTCCCCCCTCCCTCCCCGCCCCCCAGATAAATGGCTTTTTTTTAGCTGATTCTGTGAAATCAGAACTATCTAACTACAAAATACTACAGCTGGATGCAGGTGAGCTGTGAATGCAAGAGTTCCTCTTGAGTACTGGTCTTTGCCTGTGGAAAGACACTGATGTGGAGGTTGTACTGTGTAGGGTGTGGAGAGGAGCAAACCTGCAAGAATTTTAACAGGGTAAATCTGTCTTGATACGAATCCAATCACATGCATTTTGGTTGAGCTAAAGGCAAAAAGTGGGTGTTGTCATCACCTGGGTGATCTGCATGTAAAAACTGTATAGCGTTTTGTAACACCCATGGTGAAGCCAAAGGATATACAGAAAGAAAATGTGAAAGAAAAGTATATTCTGGGCTGCCTAAAACCCCAAATCAGTACAATTTACAAGGAGACGCAATACTGTAAGGGCCTTGAGAAACAACTGTGTAATTTATACAGTAAGTTGAAATACTAATTGAAGTCTTGCAAAATAACTTTGGGGTTTTACTACTTATTAATGTTATATGGAAAAATCATTTTTCTTGGGCTTCTTGCCTGGGCAAATGGCCTGGGTAGAGCTATCCTCCACCCTCTCTGTCTCTGACTCAGAAATGAAGTCAGAAAATGAGAGGAAAAAAAAGAATGAGGATTTTAGGAATATCATTTAAACTCTCCATTGCAAACTTTTAAAGATTCAGCCTTAGCCCATATTCACAATAGCATTAAGCTGCTGCTTGTTTTCCTGATTCAAATAGCAGAGTCAACAACTTCATTTTTTCATTTTCAGTAAGAGTGATACAGGCCAAAAAATGCAGAACTTTATTACATGCTCAAAACTTTCTTTTTCTTCTCATTTAATTGGAAGCATTTTGACAGATAAGAAATGCTGCCATATACAAACTCCACCAATTTAATTTAATTTTTTCTTGTAATGGTGTATGAGTTTTGCTGAATCTCCAAATCCACACAGTAAATTAAATTTTCTACTTATATACAAATGCGAATGTTACATTAATATTAGAAAATCAGTATTTTTTTCTTACAGAAATGAGATCTGATTTGACCCAGAGTTCAATAAAACCAGGACTTCTATTTTTCTTGCCAAATGTAGGGTCAGTCTGACATTCTCAGTCTTATATTTGGGAGACTGTCAAAAACTGTAGAGGTCAGGAATCTGCCAAGTCTGTATGTACTATGTTCTTTCGTTGCAAACAATATGACTACTGCATGCTTCAGTGTACAAGCATGATTTGGAAGACTGTTCGCAAGGCTCTTTTCCATAAAGCTACAGCAAACAGCACTGGATGGTGTCTCCGTGGGTTAACATTGCAATACTCTCTGCATGATCTGTGTTGTCTTTCGGATTCTTCTGGTGGATTGCAAAAGAAAGCCCTTGTTACTGTGACCTTGGTAGCAATAAAATGTAAAATTTTGCAAACTCCGTGGATTATATCCCAAAGACTGAATAAATGCAATCGCAATTTTGCTGGGAAATGGTAGTGCCCTTGGGTAATCACCAATTTGTATTTCCACTGGTGTTGATAGGATAAGAGTGTGAGAATGCAGCTAAAACTTGTGTGGTAGACATGGGTTTGATATTAAAACAACCTTTTCATTTTGCTGTCCTACTGGGTACTTTTCTGCCTTCTTTTCCTACTCTCTTTTGCTTTCTCTTTTAAAGAACTGAAAGGTCTGTCATTTTTAAGAAACATACTGAGACTCCTCTGGGCATTTTCATATCCCAGGGACTTCACTGGAATGGGTTTCAAAATAAAACACTACACAGCATCACAAAACATACCACAATCCTGTTCATGTCAAGGAGACACTGGACAGTTTGAGTTTGCTTGAATAGTTTTGTAGGCTGTCACAAACATAGTGAGGGTGCTTTAAGTCTCGATAAGCGTAGGAGAAAAGTGAGCTCTGTATGAATGGTCCAGTCTATATGCTACAGGTCACTGTCTTTTAAGTGGATGGCACCTCAGTTTAAATCACCCTTAACCTAAAACAGCTTAAGACAAATGCAAACCACGTATTTGTTTAAGAAGTAGATCTGAAAGTGTATACAGAAGTGTATAAAGGACTTAGACACAAAAAATTAAATAAATACATCTCTGTCTAGATACACCTAGAGTAAATTTGAACATTTCTCTCATCTTGGCTGATTCAGCTAAAAAATGACACTTTTCATCTCTGTTCCTTCCGCAACCTGAGGTTTGTATAAAGTCACAGCTATTCTAAAACCGCACATTTTAATTCGGTATGGATTTATAGGCTTCTGCAGAGATGAATGCATAGAGTTTGTATCCTAAAATCCCTCAGTTGGATTCCCAAGGATCCTGTTCTATTTACAGATCAGCAATAAACTGCTCAATAGTCAGGTGTATGTTATGTACACAGAAACTATTCTGCTCTGTGTGTCTTCTCTGTCCATGTGCACTGCTGATGACAGCACCCCCAAAATAAAGCATTACTTGAAAAATTCCTTGTATGACAGCTCCAGTTTTTAAATTTCCTGTCTAATTAAACAGTTTGCAGTGACTTCTAGACATTTGGATGGAGTGTCGTTATCTAATGAAAGTGTAAACATATTTGTCATAGTGCCTGTTTTCTTTGTGATTTAAAAACTCTGGTGCATGGATAGTAAAGACCAGTGGGGAAAATTGTAATGTATGCTATGGCTTGCTACCGTATCAGAGAGTCCTTCAGAGATACAGCTGGCAGGATTGACAGGGGCCTGAGGGCATGGGGACATCCTTTGGCTTTTTTTAAATGTTTAGATAAAGATTTTAATTGCTTTTAAAAAGGTTATGCTTTGAGGCTGAGCATTTTCCAGACCAGTAGGAAAGGGCTTTGTACCTTCTACTCAGTGAACACCTCATTAAAGAGAAAGGCTAAAGTGGAAGTAGCATCCACTTCTGTCTGGATACATAAAACTCTTCCAGCTGGCTCAGGGAGTGTAGTTGGCTCCTAAGCAGGAAGCCATGACCTTGTGTTTTAGGGAAGAAAAGGCTGTCTGTCTTCTTGCTTCAGTTAGGTAATACTTAATCCAGGTGAATGAGGATGAAAGGGGAAAAAGACTGGAATCCCAGATACAGAGCTGGGTGAAATGCTCTATAAAAGAGAACTCGGATCACCAATCTTGGTTTCTCTTCTGAGTAGTTAGTCTTGAGAAATGTCAGAATGTTTTCGTGCTTCGTGGCTAGTGCATCTATACATGCCCGGTTTTCAAAACCCCGCTCCTGTATGATTTCAATCCTGCACAGACTAGGAGGTTGGTAGTGTGCATGTGGGACTCAGGAGTCAGGCTATCTATGTAACAATTCCAGCTAGGCACATTTAGCTATAATATTAAACAAGCAACTGAGTTTGTCTCCCTTTGGAGTAAATACAGAGCTAAAAATTATCAGAAGAGACTATGAATTTTTGTAGCCTCTGTTCAATTCACAGCCTGGTCAAGCTGAAGAAGTCATACGCTAGAGGGTGGCCAGTGTTATGCCTGCATGTTTACAGGCACCAATTCAAACCCAAAACTGGAAAGACACTCCTCTCCCAAAACCCTTTTCCACCTCTCCAAAGCAAAAGTAAAACAGTATTATCTCAGAGCAACAAGCTTCATCTATCCAGGAGGGAGATTAATTCCGATCACATGGGTTTCTTACTGAGACTGTTCATGCACCAGCACCATGGTGTTCTAATCAGCCTGCTGTTGGTAAAATCATCAGTCCCAGAAATTCATAAGCCGCAAAATTGGCACGAATAGTATGAGGTTATTATTTATTCATTTTAAGTATTAAATCATGTTTTTAGCAGTTGTCTCATTTTTCAGCCTACTCTGTCAACTCCTAATACATGTGAGACAGTTATTGCATTACCAACTGTGCTTGAAAATTATAACAGCAGATAAGAGATGTGTGACTCTACTAAAATACCTGTGGTGGGCCAAGTTCCCTGGTGGACACAAACAGCAGACACAGGGAAACAAGCTATTGGCATTATAAGTCATCTGTCAGTGGTATAAATGTGTCCGATTGGAGAAGTTACATTCTTGTGTGTAGAAAAAATGCGAGCCTGGGACTTCGTTGTTCTAGATAATGTACACAGGTGTGATAAAATCAAAACTTAGAGCCTTGTCTGGTGACGTGAACACTGGATTTGGGACCTACAGGCTGCCTCGAATCATAAAACATCAGGTTTAAAAAAACTAGCAGTACACATACTCAGCTACAATGTCTTAGGGTATTGAGTATTTGTGGATCACCTAAAGCACTAAAATATAGTAAATCTTTATTCCCCTTTCCAAACAAGCCATAGGTTATTAGTACAGTTTGAAGTGCCATCATCAGGTCCATTGCATGTACTTTCTTGTGTCAACTATAAAAACCAGGTGGTAGAATGGGTCTGTGGAAGGAGACCATGAGAATAGTGCGGCCAGCAGCACTGGGGAAGTGATTGTCCCTCTGTACTCAGCACTGGTGAGGTCGCACCTTGAGTGCTGTGGTCAGTTCTAGTTCCCTCACTTCAAAAAGGACATTGAGGTGCTGGAGGGTGTCCAGAGAAGGGAAATGGAGCTGGTGAAGAGTCTAGAAAACATGTCCCATAAGAAGCAGCTGAGGGAACTGGGATTGTTTAGTCTGGAGGAAAGGAGACTCAGGGAGACCTCATTGCTCTCTTCAACTGCCTGAAAGGAGGTTGTAGTGAGGTGGGGGTCAGTCTCTTCTGCCATGTCTCAAGTTGAAAGGACAAGAGGAAATCGCCTTAGGCTGAGCCTGGGAAGGTTCAGATTAGCTATTAGAAAAAAAAAATTCAATGTAGGAGTGATCAGGCATTGGAATAAGTTGTCCAGGGAGATTGTGGAGTTACTGTCTCTGGAAGTGTTTGAGACAGATGTGGCACTTCAGGCTATGGCATAGGAGCGATTGTGGTGGTGCTGAATTGATGGTTGATTTGATGATCTTTAAGGTCTTCTCCAACCCTGATGTTCCTGTGATTCTGAGAGGGGAAACCCACTCAGAATGTGCCCTTCACTTCTACCTCTACCTGACTCGTGAGCAGAGGAAGAGCAGTCAGCTCTGCAGCTGAAATTTCAGTTAATGCTTTGTGGGATGAAGGTGTTCAAGTGATTGCAGACAGAAATAGCCAAGTGTAACAGGAACACCTTTTTTTAAGCTGTCTCTAAAACCTGAAGCTGGATAGGGAATTTTGAACTTCTGCCACTGAGTAAAAAGAGTAACTCTCTTTAGCTGGATCATGTGGTAAAGTCTTGGCTTCACTGAAATCATTGCTGAAATTAACCCTGAGTTCAAAGGAGTTGTAACCTCTTCAGAAACAAGTCAGTGTGACAGGGTGGCACAAAGAGTGGCAAAGCTATTTTCTGTTAATGTGTACAGTACAGCACTTGAAGCGATCGCTGTAAAAGACAGTGCTGCAAACCAGCAAGGAAGGAGAGGGTGTTGCATAGTGGTGTCCCAGCTTCCATGCTTTGCACGTCTTTCAGTGATGCTGTACAAGCTTTCAGTTGTCTCATCTGTGACATAAACCCAGGACTGAGACTTTCATTTAAAATAAGGGTTGCAATGTATGTGGGAGCTATTAAGAACTGTCAGCTGAGAGCTGAGGCTGAGGGTGGAATTCACAGTGTCTCTCTTCTGGGATCCATGAGGCTGCATAGCACCGGCAAAAGAGTGTGTGTAAGTTAAATTTGCATGAATTTAAGCTACTCTGGAAGTATGATTATTGTCATCAGTCTGTTAAAATACCACACACACAAACACATACACACATAACAAGGTAGCTTCAGAGGAAGTCAGGCCATGAGTATGTGAGCTACTGTATGCTTGTCCTTACCCAGAGAAGGAGGTGCAACTCCCATTTGTTACCAGAGGCAACAAAGTGATAACTTGTAACAGAGCCTGTAGGTTCCGTGGTGCTTTGAACAGGACAGGCTTTTCTCTCCGAAGAGATCTGCAGTCCAGTTCTTCCTTGAGTCTGTCCTAACTAGCATCAGTTTCATCATGTGCTCATTTGGTCTGAATTAGCTCCTCCTGTAGGTGCTAATCTCTCACAGATACAGGCTTTTAAGATTGCACTTTTAAAAAAAAAGTAGGTATACATCTGGCAATGTGTGTTCAACAGAGAGCCACGGGTTCTCAATGGCCTGAGTGTGTTCTTCATCTGGAGATTGAATAGGACAGTGGGCTTTGGGGGAAATTGTTCACAGAAATGCTGCTATTGCAGAGAACTGCTTGGAAATTTAGAAGTACTATGTCCTCTTCTCCTGATATATCCTGGGTTAGTCATTCCTTATGATGAGTTGCTTTGCTGTTGAATGGTCTTGAAGAATAATCAATACGTAACTTTGCAAATGCATATCTGACAGGGGGCTTTGTTTATGTGTGCTAAATGACCCTCACTACAAATTAAGTAACAGTATGTCATTACTTAAACTTTTATTTCCATTAATATTATTCAATTAGCCAAGCCATTGGAAGCACAGAAACATTTGTTTAAAGCCTGTACTCAACAGTAAAGTATCATATACTGAAACATTATCAGCAAATACTTTGCAGTTGAATATAGAGCTTATTTTTCTAAGTATAGGACATATTCCTTCCACAGCCCAAGTGCATCAGTGATGTGGCTGCAGATACTTGGGTTTGGATGGGAGCAGAACAGAAAGACTACATACTCATGTAAACCACCATAAACAGAAGTGTCTGAAACTGAAACTGAAATGGATAAACTTAGTCTGATTTCTATAGCGAAGGATTATATTCCTTGTCTTTTTAAAATTTGCTTTATTTGCACACCATTGTGAATTGTCAACAGACTGGGTTTTTAACTTCTTGCTGTGTGTATGGATATTGCAGATGAAATCCTGGACATACTGAACATGAGAAAGAAAGACAACTCTGATTGATAGTAGTGAAGACTTCAGTTTTACTTTACCTTTCTGCACATACAAGAACAGTACCATGAGCACAGTCTGAAAAGAGGCTCTGAAGATAATAAGGAGCATCTAAAATATGAATACTGCCATGCAAAAAACTGTGAGGCATATTTCTATGACACAGTCTCATTTCAGATTCATTTTCATTCCTTGTCAGTTATTTTCCTGTGCTTCAGCGTATCCGATCATTTAGTTCTTGCTGTTTTAAGTGGGCATGGTAGCTATGCAGCAGTAGGAATATTTGGCTTTGCCTACTAGATCCTGTATTCCTCCATATGGAAAATTTCTACTTCTTTTCAGTTCTTAGCTTAACTTTTCCTTCTCATGCTGTGGTCTCTTATTTTCAGCACATTTCTGAAATGTCTTTCAAAAGCAGAGAAAAGATCTGTAATATATTCTCAGTCTTCTTTAGGTTGGAAAGAAGAGAGAACTAGAGACAGCAGGACAGGAATCTGTTAACAAAAGAAAAAATAGGATGTATAACTGGATGTTGGGAGGGAAGGTATAACAAAACAAACACAGTAGAGACATGGCAAAACGCAACTGAGTAGGTACAGCTATGAATGCTGCTTATAAGTTACGTTTTCCATATAAACTGCCAAACATTTTAAGTATGATTTAAGAGAGAACTGTTCTCTTTATCATGCAGCAATTTAAACACAGACTTTGCAATCACATTATCTGGTGTTTTCCAGTGAACCTGAAACCAGGATATCTAGTGGACCAAGAGCTCCAAAGTGTAATCATTCACTTGTGTGCTTGCTTACAGTTAGATCTTGGTAGCACAAAGAACTAAAATAACAACTTATTTTTTCTGTTTTGTCTTTAGTTTTAAGAAGCAATGGTGGATGTTGCAGCTTAGAACTGTAGAAGCTACACAGCTTTATTTGCAACCTTTGAACCAAAGTACTGTACAGTTCTGGCCTGACTCTCTTTTGCCATTTTTGGAAATTATCTTGTTTTGTTACAAGAATGATTTAAGTTGCAAGTGCCATAAAAGTTCACCAAAGTCCAGACCAACTGTACTGGAAGAAGGTTTGTTCCTTAGAAAGATCTTGTCAGCATTCAAAATTCTGTGCTTTGCACTTTTCATCTATTATTCTTCTGCCATTCATGTGCATAGGGGTGTGTGGGAGGCTGATTGTTTTTCCAAACTAGACGTAATAAAATGAGATTTTTTCTTCCTCCCCAGATAAGTGGCCAGCCTATTACAAAAATTTATTTCAAGTATTTTTAAAGGTGAATGGACACAAGCCACGGCTTAGCTTAGTGACCTTAGTGATCTGATGGAACAACAATAACACTCTGCTTCACACTTAAAGAAACTTAACATAAAAGGACTGCACTTGTTCCTGTTATTCCAGTGTGTTGGACAATGAGGATTGTTTTCTGTTTAACCTGATCTCCAAGGCATAATTTCCATTGGCTTTAGGCAAAGGACAAACACACCTTAATGGAGAGAAGGGCAAACAGAATAATGCTGTAATTATCGAGTATGAAATAAATGCATTTCCAAGACAGCATCACCTCATTAAAAGTAAAATACCATGTTGTTTTTTAGTTCATATTTTCCCTCAAGCCTTTTCTAGTTCATATCTGTTCGTCTGCAGTTGGGGTGATTGATAGCCGTTAGTCAAATCCAGTAACTGTATCGGTTTGTGGTTGGAGATGAGTGGTAAGTGCCAGGCCATTCACTTGTGGTTTTCCTTCTAGCTTCCAACTGTGCCAGACTTTCAGTCAGAGGAATAGATCTGTTGGTAAGGGAAACTGTTGATAAACCATAGAAACCAAAAACTGCCACTACCCATGACAGAAAACCAGAAGGGAACCCCGAAGCAGTGGTACAAAGTCCCACAGAAATGGTATTAGCTGACCAAGTTTAGTTTGACTGTTAGGTTCAGGTGGGGGGTCGTGTCAGGCCAGGCAGTGGCCAAGGGACCGGGACCCGGTGGCTCTGGGCTGGCAGCCAGTGGCTGCACACAGCTCAAGCCCAGATGGCACCTGACAAGAGAGGTCTCCTCCTGGAAAGCCTCCCATAGCTTCTTCATTGTAAGTGGCACAACACTAGTCTGAAATCCCCCTGAACACATAGTCCTTAAAAATATATATGTTCCTCAGAGGTGCAATGTTCCAGTCTGTGACAATCTGAATTAGTCTGGCCAGAGGTCAGAGGAAATGACCTCGTGGTTAAGAGAAAGACCACAACATGTCAATCATGATGTAGGTATTTGTAAATCCTTGGTATTAACATTATAGCATTTGTAACGAATATTTGGAAATGCAGCTGGCAGCAGAAACATCTGGATCTGAGCTGTGCTAGGCACAGCTGCTGGCCAGTTGCTGTGAAGGTGCACCACCTTTGTGTCCTCTGGAGCATCTCAAAGACAAGTTCATGCCTGTGATAAGCCAGAGCAGCCTGAGGGCTGCCTTGGTGAGACCCCCAGCTGCAGATTGTTTCTAGCAGTCACTCCATCAGCCAGGGAACAGGAGAGAAGCAGAGCAGTGTCATCCGTGCCCCTTGCTCTCTAGCCTGAAGAGGGATAGCCAGCTGTACACTGCCCAAAGACTTTCCATTTGAAAGGGTCTCCTGGCTCTTTCACACAGCTTCCCTCTGCAGGAACTTGGCTGAGAGAGACTTTGCTTTTTGCCTAGAGTTTGGCCGAGGGAAGCTCTGTGTACTTTCGTTTGACTCGTAATACAACTAAACATGGTTTTTATTTACTTTTCTCTTTCATAGGAAAATGGCTACAAAAAGGTATTTAAATTCCTGGGATTCTTTCCTGGACACTGGTGCACTCTGGAGAGGGGATAAAAAGACTAGACTTTAACCGTGGTTCATGTTGCTGAGTTCCCAAGTGTGGAAGATTTTTTTCCAAATTAAGTGTCTAGTCAGACATTTTGATCTGGGCAGCCTTTAGTGAGTTTTCTGTGTTTGATTGTCCAGAAAAGGAATCTAATAATTGACTACCATTGGTCAGTCATAAAGACAGTATGTACTAGTTGAGAAGTATATAGGACAAATCTGTCTCATCTTTTTCAACAGCTTCAGACTAGCACTTCTCCATATGTAATTGGTCACCAAGGCTGTTAGATGTTCTTTCCACCTAAGAAAACTCCATAAATGTGCATGAGAGAAGTGGAAAGCAGACAGACCTAACGGAACATTCAATCTCTGGAGTTTTAAAACAGCTAAGGATAGCAGAGCAAAATGTAACAGCTTTCTGAGATGTTGTACTACTTTGTACCAAGTAAATAATTGGCTGTGAGAGGAGACCTCAAAATGTCAATGAGAAAGGAAGAAGTTTGATATTTAGATTTCTGGAAAACAATTTCTCCAAGGGAGTCATGGTGCTCAAAGGCAGCTCCCCACTGCTTCTGTGGAAAAGCTTACCTACGCTGCAGGGTTCAGACCACTGCAGAGAACTTGCCAGGTGGTCTAGGAGTCTGTGCGTTGTCTGTAGTTGCAGATGTCAAAGACCTAGATATAGAGTCCTAACTTGGTGAGGAAAGGGAGGTGGCCACAGCCTCTCCTGCGTGCATGTGCCACCTGCCACAGAGCAGCACGTGATACCCATGTGTAGCTGGAGCCCACCTTTGCCATCAGGGGGCTGGTGTTGGCAGGATACAGCTCACACTAAGTCACAGTAGTTCCTGTCCCTTCTTCCTTCAATTGAAGCCAGAGTTCGCCTTGTGCTATGAAAGCACGTGTTGTTGCATTGCTTCTAACTTTTGTTTGCACAAGGCCTGTGGCACTGCCATTACATTTGCTTGCTTGCTCTGCCTGACCTGCTGGCCCTGTATAAATGAGTCCAGGTGAGACACAGCCACCATGGTATGCTGACTGCTAGAGACAGAGCCAGGATTTGACAAGTAGAGAGCTCTTGGTGTCAGCATGTGACCTGCCTGGCTGCTTTCCTATGCTTATGGCATGCTTCATTTTGCAGTGTTTTAGGAACCATCTGTCTGGCATGGTCAAACCATGTGACTTCTTCCAGAAATGCATACATAATTTGCTCTGCTTTCCTTTTATAGATGCACTGAATGCATTCTGTCCAGATGCA
Organism: Corvus kubaryi; assembly: GCF_017639235.1. NCBI lineage: Eukaryota > Metazoa > Chordata > Aves > Passeriformes > Corvidae > Corvus > Corvus kubaryi. The sequence continues at coordinate 35,734,840 of NW_024581137.1, forward strand.
CCTCTAAGAAAAACTCTGAGTATTTCTTCTTTTACTTAAATATTCTCCATATTCATAGCTTCTCTCGTAACATATCTAAGTTTGCCAGTAGTAAGTGCTTTTGGAATATAGACATTTGTCAAATAAGAATTTCATCCAAGGGATTACTTCATTTCCACTCATTTATTCTACTGAGCTGGAGTAAATTGGCATGAAGATTCAGTTACTATTGATTTTTTTCACTGAGTCTGAATCAGTTACCTAAAGGTACATGACTCAGTGAGCTATATCATCCAGAATTTCACCAACTACAGTGAATTATCAGATATTTTTTATTAGATTATGTCCATGAAACAGGTTTTATGATTATGTCAGTACAGCATACACACTGTTCTTACAATCGAATAATTTTTTAAGTGCTCTTTATATCCAAATAATTTGAGAGCAAGCTTTCAGCATCTAAAGAAGTATACATAGCAGGAGATTTTTCTGTAATGTTTCTATCTGTAGCTGTTAAATTAAGCCTGTTTGGCAGTGCTGAATCATACTGTGCTGCTGTAAGAATGAAGATGCTCAGTTAAACCTAGATCTCATCAGACCATTAGCAATGAAAGAGTACAGGTACAGAGTCAGAACCGTATTCTAGGTGGGTGTCCTACCCACTCAAGCATAGAAACAGTCTTGCTTGCTTCTCTCTTGCCTTGGAATCATTTTTCCATTCCTGAGGAGTAATTGCAAAAGGAGAGGTAGGTGTTGCTCATCTCCTAGATCTTCTAAGAGTTTGATTTTAAGGGAATTTTGCTGGAAAGTGCGAGTGGATTTCAGAGAGGGCCCAGACTTTTTAGCAAACTCTTTATTTTTGGCAAACCTGCCAGCCACAACTGTATGAAAAGCAAGGCGTAAAATGGCTTACCATGGGAAGAGGCTTTTACTTGATTATTCACTTACTCCAGAAGAGGATTCTGGTTTTTTTCTTTAATTCTGAACAAATTAGGGGTTTTTTTTCTGTAATGGCAGCCATCTCCATCTGGATCTTGAGCACTACTCCTTGTAGTGCGCATGAAGGTGTTGAACACTGTGGTAATGTGGGGACAGAAAAGTTCAAGATACGGGGTGATTCAAGGAGCTACATGTGCTCAGTACTTCAAGGACTGAGGAAGTGTTCATTCTGTAAATACAGAGTTGTGTGCTCTTCCAATTAATATGATGTCAAAAGCCAATAGAGTTGTGCCACAGACAGCAAGCTTTTACAAGCAAGGCTTCTGGTTCAGTAATGGCAAAGGAGAGACAACAGCATCAAAATCGTTGCAAAAATAATTTGGGGAGCCTTGCAACACAAATCTGGAGCACAAAATGTGCTGCCGCTGCATAGAGGAGGGTGGCATCTGAGCAGTGTCACCACCTGGAAGTTAGGTTTTGGGTTTTAAACCTCTTTAATATAAAAATTAACTTACTCTTTCCTTTGGTCAGGATTCAAGTGGGGAAAAAAGATTTTATGTGAAATCACTAAAAGCTGAATAGGATAAATAACCAGCGAGCTCCTAATAGGTGAACTCAGATTTCTATGCACTGTTATGGGCCAGTGAATGTAAATTTCACAGCTTCTCAGCTTGAGTACAGTGTATTGCATGGGATGAAGTATTGCTTAGGGCAAAGTTGTATCTAGTTTAACTGGCCTTTTAAAACTGTATCAGTTTTCCTTGCATGGTTGCTGTACATAACTTCCTACCTTAAATGCTTATCTCAAGCTTTTCTGCAGGTGTTTATTAATTCACTGTAAGCCAGCACAGCTGCTAAAAATTAAAGTATTTTCTTCACACCATCCTTCTAATCCACTTTCATCTCTTTTGACACTCAGACTCAGCAGCTGGGGAAAAAGGTTGAAATTGAAATTTAAACTCTGCTCACATAACAGTTTGCCATTTAGTACTGAAATGTTTTCCCTGCCTTTTTTGTCGGAAGGGTTGTAATCCACTTGCAGAGTTTTTTTCTGGCCAAGAGGGTTTTATTACAGATGAAGGTGATGACACATATTAGTTGTGGGTGGGCACAGTTCGGATGTTTCAGGTTTATCTGAAAATTTAGAGAGGCTTAGAGCCACAGGTGCCATTAACACCTAATATGGAGGCAAATAAAGTGGTCACAAATCAAAACATGTACTTGATGCAACACAGGAGTAGCTGAAGGCCACATGGAGAGAAAACCCAAGGATTCTCTCTTAGCCTTTAATGTTTTCTCAGAAGGGAAAAAAAAAAGCTCTTTTTCTTAGATTTCATTCTGTATTGAGAATTTTATGTTCTAGATTGAGAACATCTTTGAATTCTATGTTTCCCTTCAAACATGGGAATTTGACACCTCTTGAAGCTCCCTTCTCTGAAGTCTCACAGAGTGCCCATGTGCAGCCTCCATTACCTCATTGTCACGTTGTCACTATACTACTGCAGCTGATAGAAAAGATTGACTTTCAGAATTTCTCTGATGCTTTTGTAGTCAGATACTTGCTTTTTTGCCTTACTCTTCCCAGTTCTAGAGTCTATTGGTGGGGTTTTTTTAAAGTTAGACTAGTAATTTAGTCAAATAGATGTACCGTTTTCTGTGTAGCTCATAATGGTGAAAATAAAACATCATTTATGACATCCTTTCCCATTATTGTGTATTAAGTATTTAGAGTATAAGTTCTTTTATCTATACAGTATATTTTAGTCTGTGAAGATCCTTGCTTAGCATTACTAAGATAGAGATAAAGCCCTGGGAATGCATGTGTGGATGGTAATTCACTCAGTATCTTTGGGCAGATTGAATGAACCAGTATGTATGGTACATGTGTTCCGTAAGTTTCTTCTCCCTTTGATAAGGAAGAATCAGAGGTAGGTAAGAGTTAGTTTCCTTTGGGCAATAATTATGTGTGCATAGTCTTTCTCCTGATACAAGAATGATAACAAGGTTAGACATTTGGTTTAAAAGAATGTATTCCAAGAGAAGTCAACCTAATGGCACAAAACATTTTAGCCTAAAGCTTTACTGTGAAAGCAATCTGATTGAACATATCCAGTTTGTGGAACATTACTGAATTTTAGTTAGACAGCCTCAGACTTTAAAACCTGTTCTATATCCATGACCTTGATTAAAACTTGGCCAGCATTAGAGGCACTCTCGAGCAAAGCCCATTTTAAAAGGGGTTTTTACATCAGTAAATATGGTAAATGTCAACTGATGAGCTTTCTCAAAGTAATCTTGGAATTGCAAGTAAAATTGTGGAACTACAAAAAAATTAATTCTGTATCTCTGAAAACTGTGATTTGAATAGATTTTCAGTGAAATTTCATAGAGGATAAAGGAGTAGACACTTCATGTAGAAGACTGCTTTCATTTCATTTACGTAATTGATAAAGACTAGGAACAGACTGAAACTCCTCTTGCTTACCTTGAAGGTTGGTCTTTTGCTGTGACAGAGATGTTCTAAAACCATTTCTTTGAAATACAGCATTAAAGAGCATCTTCATATTCTGGCTAAAATGTGTCATTTTGGAGTGCTGTCTGCTAGATCTTTAAGTGAGGAGTAAGTTATGAGTGAAATGAAAGAAATGGTGAAAAACAGTGCTCTGGAGGGAGGATATAGATCTGTTCAAGGAAACTATGGGCAAATTTGTTCACAGGCATGAGGAGTTCTGCACGGGCACACACAAACTGCCTGCACACAGTGTCCTGCACACTGATTGGCACCATTGCTTGTTTGATGGAACAGGAGAGTGAGGAGCCCTCTTGGCTCCTATCCTTCCACATAAGACAGCCTTTATATAATCCATACCTCGATTATTGCCTTCAAACCCCACAACTGAGTTGCACAAGAAGGCCAAAGCTGTGTAACAGTTTTTAAAGAGTGCATGTTTAAAAAGGGGATATGAAATAAATTCATGAAAGAGAAGAGAATGCTTCAAACTAAATAAGTGATTGTGGGAAGACTGTGACCATATCGTATGTGTCATATCAGTATTTCTTTCTGATGCTGCTTTCAAAAGGCAGAAGCCTGCAGTTTAGTTATGTCATTAAATTTCAAACTGATGATGGACAAGTAGATGTGATTTAACTGTGCGCAGTGATGAGATGGGTGTTTAATACACAGATAGTTCAATCATATTGCTGGTAGAACTGTCAGTACAAACAAAAGAAATGCTTCATTTTCCACACTGAGCAGAGACCACACTTCCATTTTTCCAAGGTCAGTTGTGTATGTATTTACAGAATTTGCTTCAAACGTTGGGACAGTTTTCAAGGTGCCGCTATTATATCATGCTTCCTGAGCTGAGATAATAACCCTTAAAGCCCTAGTGAAATAAACCTACAAATCTTGTGGGGAAACAAATGTCCACAGATAAGACAACTGTGACGTGCGTGCTGAAAGAGTAAGTGAAGGACGCTCAACCTATCAAGGCTCTTCTATTTCAAAAAACAATGTTCAGTGATGAATTCTCAAGCAGTTCTGCCCAGGAACAGATGAGATCTGCCTATGCTACAGCATATTCTGGTCAAAGATAATATCTACACTTATCTTACTACTTTTGGGAACTTATATGTGTGGGTATATATATATATATATATATATATGTATAGACATACATAATGTATGTATCCTTCTGTTGAAGCATGATTTTTTTTCTTAGAAGAGGTTTGAAACCATATCTCAATTGGCTTGAACCTGGGGTCATTGATGTCTGTGATAAAGCTCCCTTTTATGTCAGTGGTGGGGGACAAGGCCCGTGATTGTGCTCCAAGGCTACCTGGGACTATGCTTACATGAAAGGTTTCAAGCAAATTTTAAGCACCCAGAAAAAGATCTTCCTTTGCCAGTTCTTTAGGAAGCTTTGAAGATGGTTATGTTTTCCCTTACTTATGGAGATCATTATGTATATTGGATCAACTTCACTCTACACAGTAGGATTGCCCTGCTTTGATCATAAAGCTGTACAGGGTGCCTCTGTTTGGTTTCCCTTTTACTAACATTTCCCTTTCAGTTGCCCCTACAAAGGGAACATGCGTGTCCATCTGAAATTGGGTCCTTCCTTGTTCACTTCTATCTGCACCCAGCTCTGAAAGCTCTTGGTTTTCTCAGTCCAAGAAAGAAATCCTGTATGTTTCTTACGAGCTAGACTATATGTGCACTTGGGGGCCAGAATATTATCTTTATTTCTAGAACTAATTTACTTAATTTTAAATAGCAATGGTGAGCAAATTCAACACACTACATAACTGGAAGTTCACAAAACTACCTCTTTTTGTATCTGCTTCTGTCTACTGGGTGGCATGAGAAACTCCAGGGAAAATAATAATTGTTGCAGGTTTTAATGCATTAACTGTGGTTCTCATAATAGTTCAGTACTGAGATAGCCCCATCTAAGAGCTCTTATTCATGATTGTGGTACTATCATACTTGAAGAATGATAGATTTTTGAATGAAAGAAATTAAGCTTTTAAAGACTAAAATGAGAAACTCAAGATGGCTGATCTGGTTTCTGTCAGATTTTAGCTGAAGAGTATTTCCTCAGTTGTAATGTTTTGTCTATGTCATCTTTCTTCTTACATATTGGAGGAGAGAAGATAAGTTTCATAAAAGTTTCGAGAAATTTATGATCAAGTATAATAACCTCTACATGAAGTAACTTCTTCCTATGCAGTGTCTGGCACCCACCCACACAAAGATATTATTAAAGGGAGAGAGAGAAGTACAAGGAAATGTTAGGTTTAAAATGAGAACTCTGAATTACACAACAGCTGAGGCAAGTCACTTGTGACTGGAAGTGGGTAACTGTCCAGAGCATGAAATGTTGTCAGCATGGCCTGTTTTCAGATCAAAGTTTTATATTGTACCTTATTCATCTTACATACCAGAAAGGCCAATGATCTTCATCTTTAAAAGGTGATACATTTTTTTTTTTCTTTCTTTACTTTCTCTTTTCATACTGTAGTACGGACTTGTCCAGGCAATTTGTCAAAGAGAAGCAGTGGTAGGAACAAGAGTGGCTAGGAGTCAACTCAGAAATAATCCCTCTGAATAAAGGTTTCCACAGGACAGTCCAGATCATGTTATTTCTAGTCATCTCATAATTTCAGTTTTAGGTCATGTTTGGTTTTAATTCTTAAAATGAAAATATTTTCTTCATAACAAGTAACTAAGAATCTGACAGATTATTTACCAGATATTCACATTTTGTAATATGAAAAGAAAAAAACCCAACCCATCCTTTTAATATATCTCTGACTATGTAGTTTGGCAGGTTTCCCATGGCATGATGCAGGATTCCTTGGCAAATGTTACTTGGCTTTAGCTTTTTTAATTTCTTCACCATCACTTTGTTGCTGTTATACACATAGACATACAAACTCCTAAACTTAACTGCTACAACACAGTCAGATTCTAAAATTTCTTGTACGTCTTCCATAAACTGTTGCTATAGCATTTCTCTTTACATTTTTTTCTTCACTATGTCAAATAGTCACGGATTTTCAACACCTCCCTCATTTTGTATAATGCCTTCAAAGCTGCAGCTACCTGTTCTGAATTCACTGCTCTTCTTCCCAAAACGACTTCTTGGCATCTTCTCAACCAGAGTGTCTAAGCCCCACTTGCCCAAAAATCAAGTTGTACCTTTCCCGCCCATTATGTTCTTCTCATTTTAGGGAGTTCTTGTAGGACTTGCCTGAGTACACATGGATCACCAGTATACAGGCTTTTCACTAAGAATATTGTATATATTCAAGTTAGTAATTAGGAGATTATCCTTACCGTTTTTCTGTGATAACAAGGAAGGGGATGGAATTCCTAACTGCTGTTGTCACCACAGTGAGCAAATGAACTAGCAGAAAGAATCCAGGTAGTTATTTTGGAAGTTATTTTCTATGTCTAGCTTTGGAAGCACTTGTATTGGCAACTCCAGAACTGTCATGAGAGCTCAGTAATATATTTTGGTCAGAAAGTGAATTTCTTACTTTGTTTTCACACAGTTTTTCTTCACGTGACCTTTCTTCCATGTGTCCATTTTACCAGTGTCAAAATTAAAAGATAGTTTCCAATCAGAATGTCACTAATTAGTTCAAAATGTCAGTCACTGTCAAGAAACCTGCAGAAATCTTTTCCTGTGCATGTGGTTTTATTAGATTTTTTCCTTGTGTCTGCATTGTAGTTTGACTAGAACAGTGCATATCAGTATCTTTAATTCCTATCTTCATGAAAATTCTAACTTTCCTTATGAAAAGATTTAGATTGTCTTTTCTTTGTAGACCAAAGACTGAAACTAAAAGCTAGAAATACTGTGGCCAGTTTACAGTTAAAACTCATTTATCTCTTGGATGTCATTGCATTTTCATTGTATACAATACTTTAAGAACTGCTCTGGCATGTCCATAGAGTTGCACCAGGGAAAGTATTTTCAGGGAGACTTGCTTAGGAAATGTTTATATCTCAGTTTTTACTGAGTAGCACAGACATGAAACAAAATGTGTATAAAATAAAGTACTCAACTTTTCAGACACTAATATGCAGTTCAGATAGAATATTCAGTGAAGGTGGAACTCAGCATGAGCGTGAGCAAAAGCATGAGCCAGGTCATGGACAAGAGAAAAAGAGCCTAAAGCTGGTAAATGGTTCAATCTAGTTTGTTCAGCTATGTATAAGCATGAGAGCCTTTTGGCCAGAAAGCTAGTGGTGCAAGCCCTTTTAAACTTTAAGCAAATGGTAACTTTTTCAGGATTTGTGAGGTTTTCCTTTGCAACTTTATGTTGTGATCCATATTTTTATTTCTGTACTATCACAGAATCACAGAATGGTTGAGATTGGAAAGACCTCTGGGTATCTTCTGGTCCAAGGCCCCTAGCTCAGGTAGGATCACCTAGAACTGGTTGTCCAGGACCGTCTCCAGATGGCTTTTGAATATCTCCAAGGTGGGAGCCTCCACAACCTCTTCGAGTAACTACGCCAGTGCTCGGTCAGCCCCACAGTAAAAAATTTTTTCCTTATGTTCACAGGGTGTTCCTGTGCTTCTGTTCATGCCCACTGCCTCTGGTGCTGTCACTGGGCACCACTGAAAACAGCTTGACTCCATCTTTTTTGCACCCTCCTTTTGGTATTTATATATATAATCCCCACTGAGATTGTCTTCTCTAGGCTAAACAGTTTCAGCTCTCTCAGCTGTTCCTCATATGTCAGATAATCCAGTTCCTTAACCATCCTCATGGCCCTTTGCTGGCCTCTCTCCAGTACATCCATGTCTGTGTTGTACTGGGGAACTCGGAACGGGACTCAGCACTCCAGGTGTGGCTTCACCAGTGCTGAGCCAGAAGGGAAGGATCACCTCCCTCAACCTGCTGGCACTGGTGTTCCTCATGTGGCCCAGGAGTTATGTGCATCTTTGTGTTGGACTGACATACAAAACAGTAGATAGATTTATCCTGTGGAAATAGTCACAATGCAGACTCACAGGTAATACCATTTAATTGTGCAGCTGCACATTTTGAACCTCAGGAACTAAGGTATTTACTGGCTCAGGAGGAGTTTATTTTAGCAGCACTGGGTAGTAATGCAATGCTTCCATCATATCTTCATATCTGTATGCTAAGGGCATTCTGGTCCTACAGTAGACACAAAAAGGCTTTTCCTCCATACAGTGGGTGTCATTCCAGAGGCAGTGGATAATGGCCTAGCTCCAAGACCAGGAGAAGGAGTAGTCAAACAACACGGACACCTGCATATTCCCTGCAACATTTTCCTTGTTCAGTCTCCCTGGAAAATCAAAGAAGCAACAACGAACAAAAATGGGAAGCATCTGAGACTTTATGAGCAAACAGGGAAATTAAATGTCATAGGTGCACTCCAAATCTTTTTGTCCCATCTTCTTCCCTACTTGGTGTGTGTTTAGTAACAATAATGGTGTTGGAGCCTTCAGAGTATGGATTTTGTAGCAAGCAAAGTCAGGGTTGTTTAAGAGGATTGAGGAACCCACACAAAAGGCAAATAAATTCCCATGGATAGCTCTTTCATCCATTGGAATACCCCTCTTTCCTGAGATACATGTCCTCACAGATTTTAGGTGTTTTTTGAAGCCAGAGGACAGACTCACATCCCTTGCCATAGGACACAAACTCATCTCCCTGCCTTTCCTGAAGAAAAAAAAGAAGGAATTCTACAAGATCAGGCTCCAGAGTTTAACCATTCTTATACAGATTATGATCACAGAGAGGAGAAAATATGCTCAAGAAAGGACTTCTGGATCAAGCTTGCATAAATAAACCTCAGGGAGTGAGTGGGTGTATGAGTCAAGTGAAAGATACCAAGAACAAAGGTGAAATTTTACTTTTCTGTGACTGCTGAGTATGCTTTCAATTCAAAGGTGGTGGGAGAGCTTATGTTCACCTTTAAGAATCTTTAAAAAATTGTCTTGAGGTGAAAGTTTTATGTGTAGTGGACTTGCAGAGCAGTCAAGTCATTACAAAAGAGTTAACTAGTGCCAAAATGTGAAATGAGAACTTCATACAGCTGCTGATTAGGGGAATCTATTTCCCCAATCATCCATCCAATATTCCAATTGAACCTCTAGCCAAAATTCATGAGGCGAATTTCATTATATTAGTGGTGCCTAACCTGGAGTTGGCATCCTGTTGTAGTCATGATGGTGGGATGGATAGGAAGCTGAAAGATGAACTAATAACACTTCATTATGATGAAATATCAAAGTATGTTGGAAGGTCACCTTGTGTTATATAATTATACTTTCAAAAGAATTTAAATTCTTGCTTTAGCCCTTAGTAAATTTGAGACAGCAGCAATGATGGGAAAAACCTTCCTTAAAAATCCCAAGAATTGTACTTGTTTTGGCATGACACTGCCTAAGGTGATTTGCAAACAAGGCTGCCTTTGCCAAGCTTTCACATTAATGCAGGGTTCAGCATACATTTTAAAACATTAAATACACTTTACATTTGCATAGATATGATTATTTGAATGTGTAGATTGTGTTAGTTTAAAGGGCCCCAATATTCTAATGCTGGAGCCGAAATTAAATTTCAAAGTAACTGTATGTTAGTAATTTCAAGCAGTATTTCAAAAAAATGTCTGAGGTCATATTGCTTGACTTTGGAGTCAAGAGTCTAAGAGTGTGTGTGCTGCCACAAACAATGCTAGGATTGTAGCTATTGGATGTTTTGAAAATCAGGCTCAAAACCTAGGGTGGAAGTAGATGCTCCTGTCTGAGTGGGTTAAGCTTTGGGTTTTCCTAGAAGCCAGTATTGCTATATACCTTAAAGCTTAAAAAAAATACAGAAATCCTGAAGTATGAGTTGCAATGGTTTTGTCAAAGTAGCTACAGTTAGTAAATATCATGTGTATCTGGGAAGAAAACATCCCATGGTTTATTATTTATTCAGAATCAAAATAAATAAAGCCCTTTATGGACAAAACAGGCTACCACATTTTACTCCATCTGATCAAATCTCATGTCAGATGGTTTCAAATCAGACTTGATTAAATTGTTCTCTCAATGTCCTTGCACAAAGCAGTTTGGAGTATAAGTTGATATGACATGACCTGGATGGCAGCACACAAGAAGGAGGCAAAGTGCATGTTTAGTTCATCAAAGAACTGCATGTCTGCCAGTTTGCTGCTTTTTCATGATGGCCCAGATTTCTGCAGAGATTGTTATGTCTAACTAAGAAATGTCACAGTGCTCTGTGTCTACTTACTGTATTTGGAATGGACCCACAAGACAGGCAGTGACATGGAGCTCCGCTGCCTTTGTGAGAGTGTCAAGATGGAAAGTGTCATTTTTCAGCATTAACTCATGGTTAGCAACAGGAGATCCAGATCCTACACCTGCTCCTACATATGGGCAATGAGAGGGGAAGGACCATAGCTGACTACTCCTTGTTGTCCACTATAGATGGGAGAGATCTCCTCCTATGAAAAGCAGCAGTGAAATTATGCCTTTGGCTGTCACTGGTGTCAGAGACTTGTATCAGACAGAAGAGGAGTATGCAGAGAGAGGCAGGAGAGTGGGTATTTCTCTGTAACCAAAGACTGCCAGTGAAGGCATGGGATTATGCATTGTTCATCAGTCGCTGTGTCTCAGCTGAACAGTTTTAGAAACTGTAACCATGAGTTTACAACATGCACTGTACTTAGGGAGCCGTGATCCAGAGTAGAGGGGCAGCCTGACTATCAGTCGACCCAAGTTGCTATCTCAGTTTGCAGTGTGTGTGACTCGTGTTTCTTGGAGTAATCTACCATTTGTTGAACCAAAATGTACATAACATCTGTGGCCTCATCTTCACAGATCCCTCATTCTTGGCCGGATCCTTACTCATCTGTCAGTAAAATGTTGGAATATCTTGGGAGTTTCAACATAAAATTGCACTGTTGTTCACACCTTACCGAATTCAACACAAAGCTGGCAATACAGCCATACTGCCATACAAATCAGAATTTCATATTTTACATTGGCACTATGGGGCGATAGTATTTTATACATGATGAGTGAAAATATTTTAAATTGTACTGGAAAAGAAGAAGTGTGTCTGAAAGTATTTTTAGTCACTGTTTTTTTCTAAAAGCCTTTGGACATTCAGCCTAACAATTTGTTTCTTTCCTGAACATATCTTTATTTATGCAGCAGAAGTCTTCCTCTACTTCAAGGTAAATTCTGTACCGTTTCACACCCCATTGTTTACAGACCTTCATGAATCCATTGTCATTTATTTGACCCCTTAGACCTAGGAGCACATTTCCAGTATACAGCAGGCAAGAAATTAAATTTTGAATTTATATTAATAATTAATCTCTAATTTTATTATGTTTTCACGAATTGCATGACATTCACTCTGTTTTTGTCTCTCTTAACGGTTGTTTTAGTGTTCTTTGTAGTGAAAACTATTTTGTTCATGATATAATTCATAGGACAGTATTAGTTGAGGGAAAATTATCTCATTCATGCAAAAGGGCACAATTAAATTTTCAAAAGTAGTGTATTCAAAAATATGTGTCATCTGTCCCCTTTTCTTACCAGTTTTAGTAGAAACTTGAAAGGTTCACTCACAGACTGGATAAAGCATGGAAGCAGAAGACCTGAAGTCTCAAAAAACTCCCACGTTTTCACCCTGTGTTGGCAACTGTCAATGACAAATACAAATTTACATTCATTAAAGCAAGTCACATCCTAAAAACTTTTTTTTGTTTTTTCAGACCACTCTTCCGTGGAAATTCAGATGTTGATCAACTAGGAAAAATCTTTGAGTAAGTAGTAACTAGTTGCCTTATGTCAGTATCTGTTTAACATTGAAACCCTATGAGATTGCTCTGCCATGTTTTTATGTAATCGTGTGACTAGAACAAAGTATTCCTAGAACATGTTTCCTATTTCTGCCATATGCAACATGATATTTCCGTGTATTCTGTGTCGGAGTGGGAGGAGGAAGCCACATGGAATATAGTTCTGCAAAACTGACAGCCATCATCAGGAAGTTATGAGGTCTCTGGGTTTGGGCTTTTTAAGTCTCTTAAACATACTGTGCATGTGCCATTCATACATATTCATAAACAGTTAAGTCCAAGAGATTCTCTTCATGTAAACAAACACAGAGGTTTTATTTTTTGGTGATTTCTTCGTGCATTGCAGAAAACAACATTAGAATACATTAAAAGCTGAAATCTCTAAGATTATTACCAACAGCATCTTTGCAGAAAAGACTTCTGAACATCTTAAAATACATCAGCTTTTACACTGCATTGTGTAGCCTGTTAACAGTCCTTATTTTGGTCAGGAAGGTAACTATGAGAACAGAGGAAATATTTTAACTTGCTTTCTCAGAGATAAATTTACTTTATTTTAAAACCATTTTACAATTATTTGAGTTTGTGTTTTTCAGATGTATCAGATAGGTTAAGGAGGTGGATAGACTCTAAACTCACTGAGCTAAAGTATTTCTCGTCCAAAATTAAGTTATTGATACTACCAATATGATAATTAAGTAGGATTATATTACTGTTTTCTTGTAAAAACTGTTCAGAGTAAGGGCCATTGCTGTATTTTTAAGAGGCATTTTAAGAGGCATATTTTTAAGAGGCATACTTTAAGTAAATTTAAGATCTGATGTCCATATCATGTAGTTAGGAAATCAAAGCCACACAGAGCTGGTACCAATCCAGAGACTGAATGTCTGTTTGCCTCTGCACCTCTGACTTCCCTTTCTGTATGGAGGGACTGCAGGGATCCAGGGATCTGGATGAAATAAGAAGTAGATAGCACAGAGAGAGAGAGAGAGAAGTATTATTCCAAAATGTTATTTTCTTGAAGATATTCCAAAGAGAAAATAGTAAAATTTCTAAGAAAGCTTAAACTGAACAAATAATGAATTTCTCAGTTTAACCATTTTTCCAGTTCTCAAATCATAACGGATCTGTTTCTAAGCTTTTTCATTATTTAATGTGGGGTTCCTAAATTGCAGGTCTTGATTTCACACAGTTGACTTCCCTTTCCTGCATACCATACCATGAGTATGTGACTCACTTGTGTGGTTAATTTGTCATGCGCTAAATAGCTCTTCCTGCCCAATCCAGAAAAATCAGTCCTTAAAGTTTCCTTTTTCTTCTTCTGCCAAAACTACTACTTTAGCCCTACAATATTCTGCTTTATTAAATGAAGACAGCTTTGATACATACAATGTATTTTGCAATTTAAAAAGACATAGCTGTGATTTCTTTCATTTGTGACATTTAAGGGGAAAATGAAAATGAACTGGGCTAGGATTAAATGCCTAGCTGCTAGTGGCAGCCTCCAATGGGGATCTTTCCATCCCTAGGGGCTGAGATTACCTGTGCAGAAAAGAATTCACTAAGAAAAGAAAATGCTGTGCTAAATTTAGAGGAAATTCCTTGTTGCACATCTACTTACAGAGAAGGTTTGGGTTTTCTTCTTTTGTACTGTTCTTAAATAGATGAAAAGTTTCTGTCTTGGGTTCTGAGGGGTTATGCCAAGTAGTGTTTATTTTGTGTTTTCACAGCTGGAGAACCCCCTACAGTTAGGCATAGCTCTTCTTGTAGGAGGGTTGTTTCTTTCTACAGTAGTGACTCATTCTGGAGATCAATTTGGACAGAAGGAAGTTTCAGGATTTGCATGCAATCTGGGCTGATGCATTCTTTCAGATAATGCGGCTGCGGTCTGCCTTTGCTTTGCATGTGCATTGTGATTTGTCAGTAAAATTCCACTGGGTGTGAGGGTAAACGTAAATCCCTTGTAAATGTCCCAAAACATTCTCCTGCTTTTCCAGGACACTACCAGCATGTGGCATATCCTCATAGATTTTGCTAAACTGCTGTGGTTTGAGCAGATTTGTTTCCCATTGTGATCAATGGGAGTGGAAAGTACTCAGCATTTCTCAAGACCAGGCCTGAACCTTTGGCAGGAGGTGAAACTTACTAATATACTCCCAAACTTAGTCACTGAAGTGGTGGTGCCACCAGACCATTAGAGTGAGAACAGCTACCCAGACATTCGTTATTAGGGGGGTTTGAGTACTCTGTGTGTGTAGCTAAGTATGTCTCTCCTTTCCACTCTCAGTCTCATCCAGCCTACCCCGTCTGGCAGGCTGCCTCCTGCTTTCTCGTCATTAGCTTTGCCTGTGCTTATTCTGCCCTGTTCGTTCTCTGCCACACATTTGTTAAAAGAAGTGGGACTAACCAAACACATTTGAATGACAGGTTAAATGTCATTGTTATTTAAAATACCTACCTCTCCCATCTGTGATGCTATTTGTATTATATTTAATATGGGACCAGATCCTGAAATATCTAATCCAAAGGCTTTAACTGCCCTGGCCAAGGGAGCTGCCCCATACCCACATTGTACCTGGTGGTGAACACCAAGTGTGGTTTTTCATACAGATTCAACTTAGCGTTTCCCAAGAGTTGTGGTATGTCCAGGTGTAGTAGGATTTCATTGTCCTGCGACTGTAATTGCTTTGCCCTTCCAGCCATGTTGTTATTTTGAGGGCATATTAATTTTTAGAGGTATTTTAGGTGAGTCAAATTACAATCTAAAATCCATGTAGGTGGAAGGTGGGGTAATTCCATTAAGTTCGCTGAGGTAATGTATGATTTACCTCGGTGTGGTTGGTCCATGGCCTCCCCCGATCTTGCAACAAACTCGGTGAGAAAAAAGGCCAATGCTGCTCCCTAGTGGCAGTGGGCTTTGTCCAGGCCCAAATATTCAGTGACATCATGTCTTTTCTTGTCTTAGCCTGTCAGCATTTCCATTGAAAATCTCGATTTTACAGGTTATAACAATTTCTTTTCCCTGAAACCAGGCAAGAAATGTATGGTCTTTTCCAGAATTTCCATCAGAAACTGGTTTTCAACCCTACAAATACTAGCATTAGACTAAAATGTGAAAGGTATGAGACATAATGCATCATTGGTGGTTTACCTATTATTTAATTTATTTGGGTTTTAGACCTCAGCATGATTATTTAATAAGTATAAATATCTTGTATAATTTAAAGAATAAAGACAAAAAATATTAAAAGAAATTAAAATATTCTATAAAAGAGTGAAGAAAAACTAAAACACAATTGAAAGCAAAACCACAAAGACACTCAAGTGCCTTTCCACTTCTAAATTGAGACTTTAAAACCTGTATTGTGAAGCAAATAAATTGTTTAAATTTGGGCAACAATTACTGCACATAGCTTTGAAGCATTATGAAACATCCCTTTTATTGCCTTACCCTCATCTTGACCCACACTCTTCTCTCAGTCCCTATTCTTGTGAAAAAAAGATCCTTGCACGCAATTCCCCTTTGAAACCTACTGCGTTTAATCATCCTGGAGTGACATATGTTGCGCCATCCAGTCAAGAGCTAAGCAACTTTTTTCTAAAGCACTCTGCCTTTTTTCAACAAAAAGACTCAGAAAATTGAGACTTAGGCCAGAAAATTGTGCTGCCCACGAAATGATTTCTACCAAACACATTGAGGACCTGTGTTGATCAGCTTCTGTTCACAGAGATCATTGCACTACTGCAATTAAATTAATTAAATAGTTAAGCTCATTTAAACAAAAATACTTACAAACTGTCACTCATTGTAATCAATATAAAGGGGAAACTGCATAAATGTTCAGACCTAACATTGTGTTTTTCATTTCACAGTGTAATTGGGCTCCCGGAAGAAGAGGACTGGCCTAAGGATGTTGCCCTTCCAAGAAATGCTTTTACTTCCAGACCCGCACAACCTATTGAAAAATTTGTACCAGATATTGATGAAGTAGGCAAAGACTTGCTCCTTGTGAGTTGCAGTTTGTTGTTCCCTAATTCATGTGCCTGATATTCCCACTGTGCTTGCAACTTGCCAAGAAACAATGAAGTTTCCATTTAATGGAGTTACTAGAAAAAAGGTCAAAAATAGATAAGACAATTCATGTTAATCTGTGAAACAACAGCACAAAGACACTGCCTTTGGCTCAAGAGGTGTCAGAGCTGAGAGTAGTTCAAGATTAGGAAACTGGGTCAGGGACCTATCTGTTTGACCTGTCATTAGACCTTATGATTAGATCCTCATTACTGACCACTGTAGTGCCACTGATTCAGCCATTCTTATGGTATTGGCCTGATGTGAGTACAAAAATGGATCTACCAATTTTTGTGGTATAGTGGACCCAGTATAAAGCAGGAAATAGGCTGTAGTGGCAGATGACATCTGCATGCCTTCTACTGAACGCTGAAAACTTGACACTTGGAAATCACCGATTCCTGCCTCTTGCAAATGGCAAGGCTGAACAGAAGCAAAAAAAATGGGCTGGTACAGCTATTTCCATCATTATTATAGATATATTAGAAACCCCAGTCCTGAAGTTCAATCTTGACATGGAATGTAGGGAATGACCTCACATCAGTTTGCTTCTTTCTGTGCTTTTTGAAATCTAGTTAATTTGTTCTCTGGAAGTCTTTTAAAGGTCTTGATTCATATGAGCTAGGTAGAGTGGGCTTAGTGCAATTCTTGAAATACTTGATGCATCTCTTCAGGAACCGCTGTCTCTGGCCAAGGTTATCTCAACAGCAGATGATCCTCCAGTGTCCTCATGACTGCAGCCCCCAGCTGCAGACTACATCTGGACACTTGAAATGACAAAGGAGAAACACATCTGTTGTGCTTGCAGACAGCTTGGAAGTGGAAGCTAGACATGGGATAAGAATTAGATTCTGGGAACAACAAGGAATAATACATGGCAGAGAGCTCAGTGAGTGCGGAGGCATGATGGGAGGGAGGGAAGAAGAAAATAAATATCTATGCCTAGAAGGTGAGGTAGGAAAGAAATCTGTTCCTGGTAGGCAAAGAGATGATAACTGGGAGCCACAGATGAAAGGGGAGAGTAGGACTGAAAGTCACTGAATTAAATTTCTGAAGTTAAATGATAGAAGTTCTGACACAAGAAAAGAAAGGAGGACTAGGAAGTGGCTACACAAGGATGGTAGGAAGAATAATACATGGAGGTGGATGAAGCAAAGAGCAAGATATAAACACAAGGTTGGGGCAGAGATTTCAGTGCCAGCTGGACAAAGGCTGGGATACAGATGTGGAAGGAGGGCCATCGAAGTGCAGTGAGGAAGAAGAGGGAAAACCGAACACAGAACATAACCAGATGAAGGCTGTCCTGTGCATGTGAATTCAAGAAAAACTGTATTCTGGAATTTCATAAACTGTGAATACTTGAATTTTCTGGCATGTAATTTTTGAGGTGACCATACTCTTATTCTCTGACCCCACTGCTTGTTTTAATATGGATGATCATTGTGCACCACCTTCTGAGACCCTGTTGTGTCTCATACTGACCATGAACTGAAGGTGGTATGCATTAACGTATGTATGCAATGATAGCTAGCACTGTTACCTGTACATTTGAGCTAAAACCAACTTCTTTTCATACTTTCAGAAATGCTTAGCATTCAACCCAGCCAAGCGAATATCTGCATATGTTGCCCTCTCTCACCCATATTTCCATGATCTGGAGAAATTCAAGGAGAATATGGACTGTCACATGTCATCCAGCCAAAACTCCAGTGAGGTGAATGCGTCATAAATGCTGACTGAAGAGGAACCATAAATGAACACAACATGTAGCTGACAAGGCCACTGTCCCATACAAGCCACATAGCTGTCCTAGCGAAGATCATTATTTGGAGGTTTTATGCACTTGCCTTTTATTTTGGGATTGTGATGTGCTTATCCGTGGAAATCAATCTAGTTTACTTTTATCAGCAGTGCAAGGGCCGGGGCTTTGACCTGCTCCTGTTGCAGCTTTATGTTTGTTTTGGTTTTGTTTTGTTTTGTTTATCTACCTGGGAAAACTCCAGACGAAGAGAAGCTGCTGACCAGTTTTGCTGCCATTTTATCCTTCTAATATTGAATGTTGCCAGTGTTTGATGATTGAGTCACTGCCAAAACATGATGCAATTTCTCTCTCTCTAGCTGCTGAAGCATGATTTGGTACTTCTTTATTATTATTGTTACGTGATATTTAAAGAATGGCATTGAAATATCAGATCTCTGCAGCCTGCAGTTAAGTGATACATGCGTTAATACATCCAGCTACTGTTCATTCATAGCATATATGCAGGTGCTTCCCCACTTGAAAACTTGGATGAATTAATTTATCATTTCATTGCTCTATAAAAGTAACAGTGATGATGATCATAATAAATGTCTCAGCTTTTAGGTTTTTTCATACACAAACAGGTTATTATTTAGCTATGTTTGTGTGCACATTTCAAAAAACTGTCCTGTTCTTACTGTTTCAGTTTCCAAATGGTCAGTTTGTGTTGAAATGCAGACACATTCTGGTCCATCATCTGACCCATCATTCCCCCTTGGAAACAGCTGCAAGCATATTTTCTTCATCTCATTCCAAATAATTTTCTGATGTCCAGCTCAAAGACATGAGCAGAGCCAATGAAAATCAGTACAGATTTTTGCCTTCAACCTGTTTTCATTGTCAGCCAAGAAGGAAAATAGAAAAAATATTTCTGGTTCAGAAGCAGAGAATCCTATACCTGTAACAAGCACAGAGAAGTATTTGTGCTGCATTGTACGCTGTATACTGTGCTGCCTTACCTGCAACACCCCCCGGTGCATCACAAGTGCATGAACATTGGTGTTTCAAAATCCCTCACATGTCACTTACTAAGCAGGCTTGTTTTCTACGCAGAATTGCATGACCTTCTCTCCTAAACCACCATGTGGGGACACTGGCACATGCCTCTCCACTAAGGTTAATGTGCTATTATTGAATGTCAAAATGACTAAGCAATTCACTTGTCTTTATAGCACAGTTATTTTAAATATTACCTGAAATTTTTATATTTAGTATTTTTACCTTAACTAAAATATATTTTCAGTATTTTGAAAAGAAACTTTTATTTTTTTAATACTGTACTGGGGAAAAAGAAGTATTTTAAATCCATAAAAGCTGTTCCCTAGCATGACTTCAGTGCATTTACCTGGACATGACCTGGGGGGGAATATTGGTCCAATGAATACAACTGATGCTAAGTGAGGCAGCCAGCTTTGCTTACTCCTGTGACAGTCCCTTAGGCTTCTCTCTTCCTCATCTCTATTTCATCTTCTCTAGGTGGTGAGCCAGCATTACATCCTCATCCATGGCATGCTTGGCAGAAGCAGGTCCTTAGCAGTGAGCTGGGCAATGTAACTTTTCCAGTTGTGACAGGGGTATTTGTAGCCATCTCACTGGCAGGTCTCTCCTGTGGCAAACTTCATTGTTAACTCCATTTCAGGTATCTGCACTGTCTGGGTCATGGTCCACTGCTAGGATAGTAAGTGGATCTTATCTGTCTCCTGGATAAAGCTTTTTGTTACTGTTAGACACTGAAGTGTGTTTTACATGGTTAAATTAGGTCTACTTTAAACAAGCCAGATTTTAAAAGGACCACTTGGATGCTTGCATGCAGTGGGCTGTGCTTTTCTTTATGCCCAGAATGAGGCTATGGAAAACGTAACCAGCATGAACAGACAAGTTGCAAATTAGGCCTGGCAAGAGCATACACGAGGCATCTGCACACAGAGATATCACAGATGCATAACATCAGAATTTTGGAAGCTCTGTGAGCAGCAAGCTGAAGGCCAGGGAGCTGTCACAGCACCAAACCTTCTAATCTTGGCCTTGCCTTTGTCATTCTCTCTGTTCCTACACCCTAGGGGAGCTGCAGACCCACTGCACTGATATCCAACAGTATCCCTGTATGGGTCAGTGGACCTGAGCGTGAATAATTTTTAATGTTCACAGGGAAGGATGGGCCAGAGTGAAATTTTTGCTAATAATTTTTAGACACTAATTTAGAACAACAAACCGAGCCAAAAGTCAGGGGACTCTTGCAACAGTAGCAATTAGAAAAGTTTTCTACGGAGTTTAGCACTTTTGAAAACATTCCACATTTTACCTAGCGCTGAGCTATCTATAGTACGTACATACCTTATCAGGTCATTCAGCTGCTGTGCCTTCCCAGCAACTGCTCAGGGAACTCTCCCAGAGCTCTCCACCAACTAATACAGGGTGAAAATGTAGAGGAGATGATATTTTCCAAATTGGGCTTAAAACTTTCAGAGAGAAACGTGCATCTGTTCCATGTAAGAATCTGTTCTATTAAGCTTAGCAAAGCTAAAGAATAAAGAAAGTGGTTGCTGATTGTAGACACATTATTAGGGTAAAAACAGAAAGGAGGGGAGAGAACACTTTAAGCCAAAGGTTAGTGTTGGCCCAAAAACGAATGAGAATGTGGAAATCACAAGGAATTTAGCTACTGGAGCAGTGTTTCCCAATCGTAGTATCAAAGAGCTAAGAAAGCAGCAGAGAAAAACAGGGGCTGGCTTACGGAATCAGAAGCAGAGCTGCTGCAACATGGTGCTGTATGTTGTCTAATATAGTAGGATCAGGTTATAAATGAGACTATTCAGGAGAACAGTTTGCAAAGGGCTGCATTAATGGTCACATTTTGGAACATCTTTCCACTGGGAATGGCAGGAACAAAAACCAAGAAATCTAAGTTCTGTCTTGGCAGGGTTAGGGAAAATATTTCTCTAATGGGGTCCTTGTGGTAGCAAGGGCCTGGTTGCAAAGGACCAACAATTTTTCAAATTACCTCTTTTTCCGGATCTCTTTAGGAAGAAATTCCATTTGACATGCCATAGGCTTAATCTTATTCCAGTCTTCCTTGCCAAACCATGTGGAGCTTCACTTACACTAGTAAACTGAGAAAGCCTGTTCTCTGGCTGGGCAAAGCACTGTCATTGGCTAATACCATGCCAGGAATCATGTTTATAGTTAGACAGCACAGACAACTGGGGGACTGTGCTCAAATCCATGCCCTTGCTCTTCTTATTTTACTGGTATAGCTCTAGTATTTTAGTACCTTTACTCATTACTGCCATATGTGTAGGATGTAGGAATTGTGTATGTGAAAAAGAAAGTGCTGTGATGAAAACTCTTTGTACACCTTTAAATAAGACTTCAGAGTGCAATTCTTCTTAGTGATAACTAAGCCTGTATGTCTTCTGTTCAACAGGAGTGGTTCAACAGCAGCTGAAAAGTGCTGAATAACAAAAGATGTATTAAGTATAGCTCCTAGAACACCCACAACCAGGCACTGTGCTCTTCTTAGCGGAGAACAGGGTGTTCTAAGTAATGAAAGGAGAAGTTTCTATCTCCCACCAACCTTTTTTTTTCCTTTTAATCACTACTACATAATTCTTCAGAAAAAGCCACACTCAATAGCCAAGGACAGAATCACCAAAGCCAGCTAGTGAAGTGCTGATTGCTGAACTGTAGCAATCCATCAGGTGCAGCCCTTTTCTCTTCTCCCTGTCCACGCTCACACCAGCCTTCCTGTTCTTCTCCTTCATCTCCCTTACATAAACAGGTTTCAGTGATGCTCACAGGTGCTATTTCCAGCAAGATTCTTCCAAATTTTCCATAGCTACACAGTGTCAATGTCCCCTACATTCCTGTTACCAAATGTTGCTTCTTTTAGTCCCACAGCTTAAGTCAATGATGAGACAAGAACTTTGTGCACCTCCTTGCGTAGGCTTAGTTTCGTGTACCCCTGTGTTGTCTTCTGTGTGGTTAGTAAAATTCTAAAAATAGGATTTGTGCATATTTCTGTGTAGGCTATGCCCACACTCCAGGTTTTTTTCAGCCTATTAGTGTACAATGATCAATAATTGAGCATCTTTTCCTGCTGTTTCTGTTTTAAAACACACCAAAAAATGAGGGTGTCATGTTTGCAAAAAAAAAGAAATTTAGTGCTATGTGTACAGAGCCTTTTTAATGAAAGGAATCACTAAATTGCAGCATTTGAACATCTTCTGCATAGGGGAGGGTTTCTAGCATGATAACTCTTACTTGGTTTTTATACTTAGTGGTTGTTTTGGTGAATAAGAAGAAAATATTGTGCCTTGCTGCTTTTCACAGGTTTACTCACTGTCTTTGAAAAGCATGTTTTATTATACATATAATTCTTTCTGCTGTTAGGTATTAGACCAACTTTAATATGGAAAATAAAGAGAAAACATGCTGTTTTGGCCTTTTAGCCAGCAAACTCAGAGCACTTACCTGACTCACAACTGAAAACACCTCAGTTGTCAAATATGTATATGAATGAGAAACCATACAGTTTGGTTTAAAAGGCCACGTAAATTAATTATGTTCCATATATAAGACACATTTGAATAATGAGGAAGTTTATTCTAAGAACTCTGTTTTATAGAAAGAACCACTTGGCTAGTATTTTTCATATACAGTAGGTTCAGGAATAGACTTTTATATACAATGTGAATTAGAAGATACTAGGCTATTTGAGTGATTTTGTTGTTTTGTGCTTGAAGCTTGAATTGATTGCAAGCTTAGGAACCTAACATATTTATTTTATTGCTTCAAAACTGCTAAATATCAAGATCTTTTTTTATGTTAACAGGATTTCACACTTTTTTTAATGTGTAAATTATTTTCTTGAAATTAGTATGTTAGAAAAAGCATTTTTCCAAACTGCAGTAGTAGAGGAAAATTTAAGAAATATATTTTTACTTTCACAGAGAGGTGAAATCTTCAATAACTGACTATCAATAAGCTATCAGTTTTACTTCCTTTTGATTACTAAGCCTTGAGTATACAGGTTACTTTGAATGAAGAAAAAATTCAGAAACAGTCTCTAGAAGAGTAAATGGGATTTTATATGTTTAAGCTTCCAATTTTATTTTCATATCTATTTTTTTGTGCAAGTACAGTTCAGATGTACAAAAACATGACTACAATTTTAACAGTCCAACAGTCTGTAGGACTCAAATTGGAGTTTTATTTGTGAGCTGTTTGTTTTCTTATCTGTGTCTTGCAAATTATTAGATAATGGCTGTAATACAATTCTAGTTTCTGGACTAGACTCTGTAACCATCAAGTCTCAATAATTTATGTAAAACAGAAAGAAGCTTTCTCATTGATTTTAATTAACTAGGCCATTAAAAGAAGAAAGATGTGGACATATAAACTGACAAATATACTATTGCTATATTATTTCTTCCCTTTAGTTTGAAGCTTAGCAAGTATTGCATACTGATGTGCAATATATACATTTTAAGAACCATAAAGACCACTTAAGAGTAGTGTGCACAAATAAGATGAAAAATGGCTCATTAGACTCTCCGAGAAACCAGCTGAAAATCATTACTTTAGCTGTAACACTCAAAATTTTGAAACTCATATATTTTCCCATTAAAAAGTATTCTGGAAAAAATTATGTGTTATGTTTTTAATTCAGTGATAGGCACCCAAACAAAACTGAATCAAGTAGAAACTTGTTCTCAAAAGTGATTCTTCCAGGCCAAGTAGATACCATCAGTTCTTCATGTATTCATCAGAAACAAAAATTAACCAGCACCATTCTTAGATGAGCTTTTTGCTTTCTGGGCAGAAAAACCCAAGGTTGCTGTGAGTAAAGTTAGTGGAAAATTTGCTTTGACTTAAAAGTCCTGTGAAAACTTCTGTAATATTTGGATTTCCAGCCTTCATTGAAGGACCATGCAAAACAGCAAAGATAAATCAAAAGTCCTTAACCATGTGGTCTTTTTCCCTTCACATTGCATATTTTATTTGTTAGAATATATTGGTGGGTTTTATCCAGCCCAATGTTAATGAGACTTCTGCAAGGCTAGAGAAAGTAAGAAGTTCTGCTATAGTATTTTGATTGTTGGTGATTGTGATAGAGCAGATTTTTTGTTTCCAGAAAGGATCAGACAAAATATATGGCCTTCTTTGAAAAAGAGAAAAGAAAAAAAAAAGGGGGGGGAAAAAAGCGCCCACAAATAACTGACACTTGGTAAAGATTAAAAAGGAGATTTGGAGATTTTAAGGAACTATTCGGAAAATACTGTCAGGATGAGTGAAAAGGAGCATACTTTTAATGTGAAAAATGTAAATGCAAACAACGTGTATTAAATAAGCATTGAAACTGATAGGGTTTTATGGAAGAAAAGCATCCAACTATGAATTTATTCAAACTACCACTTAAATGTTCATTTGCACTAAAGCAACCGGTACTGTTTGAAAGGAGATGGGAAAACACATCACGTTAAACTCGTGATTTACTTTGGTGTCTACAAGGATGTGTCGTAAAGCTCTCAAGCTCACTGTCCATTTTTGAGCAAGCCAAATTCACATTCACACTATTAGCTTTCTGCACCTTAAACCCATCCACATGCCTGAAAAAAACCCATTTTCTGGTGTTTACATGGATACTTGCTCCCACTGTCATGCTCATGTTAAATCCAGACAGAGAACAGTCTCTGCCACTGAATGAAAAATGAATTTTCACAGACTGACAGATTCCTTTGTACAATTATTCCTAAAGGGTTTGAAATGAATGTTCAACAATATGGAGCCCTTCATTTTATTCCATGTTTCACACATACATCATGTTATGCTAATTCTCAGCCTTTTTTAAAAAAAATTAAGCTCCAGTTCTTTAATGTTAGGATCAATTTTGAGTAGCTAGTTGCAGGAGGAAAATTGTGATGTGATGGAAAGATAGAAAAAATGGGCAGAGAGTAGGAGAGTTCGCAAGTGAGTTTGACTATGTGGAAAAATTACATATAAACATAGGGGGAAGACTTTTTTCCAGTTGTTTTGTTTTCTCCTGTCATTCGCTTTCATAAGCATAAGATGATAAAGCAAGACTCATGAACAGGATTTTAGTTCCAGATACTTATGCCAACTCAAGTCATGAGTTCCAGTGCAGTTCTTCAACATAGCAACAGCTCTATTTTTTAGATTTTGCATAAGCTAGAGCTTTTTCTGGGTAGATATAAAAAAAGGTCTTATGTGACAGCTTGAGAGCAGATTAAGCTGTCCACAGAGACAGTGGCT
The DNA here is from genome assembly GCF_017639235.1 of Corvus kubaryi. Lineage (NCBI taxonomy): Eukaryota > Metazoa > Chordata > Aves > Passeriformes > Corvidae > Corvus > Corvus kubaryi. Next base: position 35,760,274 of record NW_024581137.1, read on the forward strand.
GTAGTTCAGCTGCAGACACTGGAGAATGCACAGCTCTGCTACAGGAGAGGCACTGACACTGTCTATTAGTGTGCAGTGTTGTGCATTAGACGTTGACTCCTGCTCCAAAGTGAAAATCCTTTGGTCATCCAAAATAGTATGGTTTTGCACACTTGGATTTTGATAAGGTTATCCACATGGAGGTTTTGCTGGATGAGTCCAGGTGGATCACCATCTTACAGGAGCACGTATGAGAGCTTAGCAAGTCTGTCTGACACCCAGTGTAAATAATAATGCAGATCATCTGCTATGGGAAAAGAAAATACTTTTTGTAGGCTGTGGAGTAGGAATGAGCTTTCTGAGCTGCTCTGCCGACATGAGAGCTACTGTTAACTATTGTTATGCCACCTCCAAAAATGCAGAATAGGAGGGCTGCATGGCATTTTGTTGTGTTCAGACTATGTGCGTGGGTGGCAGGGTAAGTGTTGGCACAGAGTGGCCGATTTTGGTCCTTCCATTAAGCATGAGCAACTAGGCTTGGCACAGAGACAAATTTCACAGTTCCAGGGATGGGAAACCTCTAATTCTACACAGTAGTTCTCTGGCACTTGTTAAATACATGTAGTGATAGATCACTCAGCCACTCAAGCAGTCCTCTCCTTATCCCAGATCATCCTTCTGTGACACTGTGAAGGAAGCCCTGAGGAGTCTACCTCAGCAGTTTTCCAACTTTCCTGCTTCCTCTCACTACAGCAACAATTACCTATCATTTGCATCTCACCCTGCTGCTACTCCCACTACCACTGAAGTAGCTGTGAGCTAAATTACTGCCTTGTGACTCTGCAGCTTCCAGTCTTGGCCAGCCAGTGATTTGTACTCTAGTTTTTCCTTGCTTCTCATTAGGAACAGGGAAGTAGTACAGTAGAATATGGCAGAGTGTGTGCTACTTTCACACTTTTTGGTTCAAGCAAAGCAATGAGCTAGAATAGATTAGATTGAACATAATGTTCAATTGGTCAGCCAGAAAAGCTTTTGATTCAGAAGCTCATGTACTAAATACAGAAGATCCCTGAAAAACTGTCTGTGATGCACATTTTTACAAGAGCACACAATGATGCTCCTGTTACACAGAAGTTTTCTATGGATACAAACAAGACTAGCAATGCCAGCCTCCTACTGCTTACCCTGCTTCCCCTCGCCTTCCCCAAGATCACTATTCCCAGGGAGAGGATTCCTCCCAGCATGGGGTGGAGCAATTGTGAAACAGTCCCCAACTCTCAAGGCAGGTTGTATTCATGTAGCTAATCAAGCTCATTCCCTTTTGGCTATGGCAGTTTAAAGTACAGACCCTGCCACAAGTACTAGGCACAAGCAAACCTTAACTGCCAAAATATTCTCCTGAGGAAAGGTCTTCCCATGATCTAAAGGGGACAGTATGTTTACTGTTTCTGTGACAGTTGACTTTTATTTTTTGTGTTTTAAACAGCACCGATATAAGAACTCCCCTAAGAAAACTCTCCCACTACACAATAGGGATGACACTGAATTCTGGACATTCTGTGGGAAAAGACAAAATGCTGTATTTGGGGTAGATGGTGTGTATCTCGATCAATCATCCTTCATCTGTGATAGAAAATCCACTGAACTGGGTTTAAAATACAGCCTGAGTCTGCAGCATACTAGTAAAATGAGCAGTGTTTTTCTAACAAGACCAAAACCCTCCATGATTTCTTGCAGGGACTTTATCTTGGAGTCCCTTTTAAGAAAGGTGGCCGTAACCATGAGTTGCAGCTACGACAAAAGGTACATCAGAAATTGGATGCTGGCAAGAAGTTTGTGGATGTGAGGCTGTACAAGGTGGCTTAGGTAAGCTCAGGGGGGATGTGTTTGTGTGAAAGTATTGGTTGCCATGCACATTTTGAACTGAAGTTACCTATCATAACATGATAGAAGGACTGCAGCATCATGAGATCAGAGGCTTTTTCTCCTTAGATGTCTAGCAACCCTGTGGTGTTCCAGCTTTGTTGTATTTTGATTTGTTTTATTTCACCTCCACCACACACATTCTCCTTTCTATTTTGCATAGTAAGTTGAAAAGAAAAGCATTACCCTATAGTATACCATGTCACAAAGAGAGAAGGCCAGCACTGTCTGAAAATTTTGATCACTTTGTAATAGTCAATATTAAGGGAATCATAGAATATGCTGAGTTGGAATGGACCTGTCAGGATCATTGAGTCCAACTCCAAGAATCACACCATGTGCCTAAGAGTGCTGTCTGAACACCTCTTGAACTCTCTCTGAACCAGGCTTGGTGCTATGACTCCTTCCCTGGGGAGCCTGTTCCGGTGCCCAGTCATCCCCTAGGTGAAGGATCTTTTTCTGATATCCAACTTAAACCTCCCCTGACTGAGCTTCTAGTCTTGTCACTGGTCATGAGAGTGAAGTTATCTCTGTTTCTTTCCAACAAATGGAATTCAACACCCATCTGCCTTTTATTAAGCACTGTTAAAAACCTCACTGTCATTCTTCACAGTGTTCAACATCTCTCTGCCAGGAGATTGAACTCCCTTCCTACAACCCATTTGGAGTCACAGAACTGTGAGCAAATGAAGTTTACATTATGACAGTGCTTTTCAGTAAGGAGTGAGAGCCAGTTCCAAGTGAAACATGGACTGAAAGTCTCAAGGAGTCTTAGCCAGGCACCATTCACAGGCAAGGCAGTCCCTTGTGCTAGGGCAAGAAACACATTTTAAAATACTTGAGATAGGGAAAATATAAAGGTGCCGTTTATTTTTCCAATAGCATCTGTTTTCTTAACAAAGCTGTATAATTTTGGCTCTGAAACCACGCCCACAGATGAACATTCATTTGTTCCTTGCAGTCTTTGATTTCCTTGTAAATTCCTCACAAGCCTTCAGATTAATGTATTTAATGTCCATTTCATTCCAATTCATTTAAGTGGTCTATATCTGCCCTTGAATCTCATATGAATTTTATTGTTAATGTAATATTTTGCTGCATTACTTTGAACAGCTTTAAAAGTATAATGTCTTCGAATGCTCTAGGTAAAGAAAAGTTACACCCTCAAAATGCTGTGTTACAAGTTGGAACTGTATACTTTGGAAGTGATGTTTATATTATAACTCCCAAAGGCATCACAGGGTGCTTTCTTCTGTATGTCTTGTCTTCTGCTTTCTGTGTTACAGTGTGTATTTGTACTTCCTCACTAGCTTGATACTCTTCAGTCTGAAGGCCTAAGTCTGCAAAGACACAAATACTGTACCTCAGCTGAGCAGTCCCAGAGAGCAGAGAGGGCTTAGTCAGCTGAGTATAGTTGCTCACAAAAAGTACTTGCAGAAAAAGGCTTTCCTTTAGTAACTGACTGTAGTTGTGAGGACACATGGTTAATAACAGCACCAAGACGCCAGGAAATAGAGTCTGTGTTTATTGAAGATGTGGACACATTTATCTTCAAGTTATTTGACATTAATCTAAATTATTGCTATTATGATTTAGTATATCATTTCTTATGAAAACACATTAGTCCTGTGAAAGGGTAGTTGCAAAAAAAAATGTGTTGAGTCTTGCTGCTTTATTGTTTATTTGCATTTAGTATATATTTTGGTTGTTGAAGTGAAGCTAGCTTCTTAGAGAGGCTGGAAGATAGATCAGTCTGAAAAAAATCATAAATAAGCTTCATACTTGTACATTGAGTTTTGCAACTAGAGTAGTATATGTGTTCAGATTTAGTATTTTTTATGCATTAGAGCATTTTTGTTTGTTTTAATATGTAAAGGAATAACCAGATTACTTTGAAATGCTATTGTAGAGCTAATTTTACACATAGTGGGGGAATGTTGTCTGAAAAACTAAAATTAGAAAACATTACATAGGCTGCCTTTGGCTTTAGTTTGTTTCTAGAAGGCCCAGCAAGTATCTGTTGATTCCAGATGCTTAAGCCAGGGGCCAAGTTTGTGCAGCATCTTGAAACTGAAGAAAGTTTTCTTGCAGTGGTAAAGTTGCCCATCTGGGCTTGAAGTAAGATTGATGCCTAAACAAAAGCATAAAGGCAGCAAATTTAGGTGCTGGTTTGTTTTGGGGTTTTTTTTTCTGGATGGACAATTGCATGAAATAGGATTGGAGATTCAGAGTATTTAAAATCATTCAGTGTGATTTACTCTTGTTGTAATTCCACTGACTACAGTTAAATTAAACCAAGAATTTGGCCTTGTAAGTCTACGGATTTCAGTGTCAGGCAGCTCAGGTCTATATAAAGATACTTAAGCTTAGTAAATCAGCAAGAATACTATATAAATTGTAATGTGTGATAAAAATCTTAACTCTAGTTCCATTATTTCTCAAAAAAATTCTATTCATTGCTTTTTTTATACAAAAGGTCAGAATTGCACTTCTTAGTGGCATTGAGAGATGTGGAGAAAAGCAGGATGCTGGTACAGAAATGTATCAGAAATAAGATTCAGTTCTTACTGCTCCATGTGTGCCTACCTTACACATTACAAATCCCACTGAAGTTGACAGAAGTCATTTAAAGTTAAGCCTGTTTGTAACTGATGAAATACTGGTTTCAGAATCTGCAAGATAAGTTATGTTCTCAAAAGGCATTATTAAAACTTGTGGTTTCATGTTTACAGAATACTATGAACAGTGATGACAGCTTCTGAGACACATCCAGAGTAACTTTATTAATTGATATTACACCAGACCAACGTCCATTAGCAAATCAAAATCTCTCTCAGTACAATTTAAAAAAAAAAAAAAAAATCAGAAAATTAAAACAGCTGCTAATGCTGTTTGGCTTAATTTTTTTCTCTTTTTTCCCCTTTTTTGTCATAAAATACCATTTGCTCTGGAGTTGTCTAGGATTTGATAATTCAAGGAGAGCATGCAAAGCAGTTTGGAATACATTTCTTCATTCACTTTGGGGCATATACTCAGCTGGTGAAAATCACCATAGTCCTGTTGAATTCTACAGCATTGTATCAGTGTAAACCAGTGCAACAGTTGGCATGTCAGGTTTTAGCATTTCAAGTCACTTTACCTACGTATGCAGTAGGATTCTGTTTTGCAAGATGGAAAGTTACCTACAGTGCAAACTGTACTACCTAGACTACCATTGATACCTATTCACAGGACATGATTTCACTGTATCATTTCATACTTGAAATTCATGATGTTCTTTTAATCAGGGTACAAACATGAAAAGGTGCATGTGTTACTGTTTCTTTTAAAGGTGCATCATTTTGTTTTTTATTCTGTGTGCTTAGTAGTTACTAGTCAGTGTTCTTTACATTCTTTACATTCAGCATTAAAATCACTTATGTGTGAAATACAGTATCACCTGCAGAGGTACAGAAAAATGTAACAGTGATTTCTTGAATTGTTACTCAAGTATACTGGTTTACCTTTTAGTCATCAATATGATATCAAGGGGCTACAGCATGTCAACTGTGGTATATAAAAGTCTTGCACCATTGCTGTACAGGAAATCTTGCAGAGTCTCTCCTCTTCTTGCACAGCTGCTGATTACCATATACACATTGGGGAAAAGTATGTTTCTGCTGTACAGAATGGCTGGGAAGTAACACAGACACTTGGAAACTCTAGAGCTCCCTTTGCAAGCTTTTGAACAAAGCCCTTTGATCTAACTGCATGCCTGCTCTGTGTCCCAAATTTCACCCTGTGGGGCTTTCTGCTTTAAGAACACCCTCAGCTGGGGCTACTTTACGTTGACTGCATTGAAGTTCATCGGAGCATGCACCTTCCCGTATTAACATATTCCATAGCTTTTACAAGTTTGTAAAGATGGTTGACTGCAAAACTAATGTGTCAATACAGCAGAATTAAATTAAGGCACACAGAAAGGTTATCAATAATGTATTATATCAGAATTACAGTCATTTGGAACTGAACGTTTTGCTGCTGGCAGTGCAAGAAAAGCAAAGTTGTGTATTTATTGTTGGGTGCTGAGGGTTCAGTATGAAAATCAATATAATAAAAATTTTCAGTGTCTAGTTCTCTTTAGTTCCCAAATTATTGAAAAGTAAAAAGGCAAAAAATTAGTTTTGTATTTAAAACTGCTTCACCCTTCTAGCTATATTTTTCTTTTATCTAAAAATGTAAAATTAATACAAATGCAGTAAGTATTCTATATTAAATACAGAAAATTAGCAACACTGGTTTCTAGTTTTTATGTTTCCAAATGTTTTTCTCAACACCCTGTGTATTCTAAAAAATCAACAAACACACACAACCAGACACACAAACATAAGCACATGCACACCTTTTCCAGCACCTTACTATATACCAGCTTTATAAAAATCTACCCTCATTTATTCCAGTTACTCATTCCTAGGTATTTTGCTTACCTAGGATGAATTCCATTTAAAAAAATTAAAATCTGAGAGTTTACTTTTTCTTTCAAAGGCCAAACATTACTGCAGTTGCTGGGGATGCTGTATGATTCAGCACTGGTCTGTTTTTACTGAATCTTTGTTTTGGTTTAGGCAGACTGTGCTTTAATTCAGCTATAATGGCTCTCAGTTGTCATGAACTCCACTATTTTTCCCAAACGTTACTTGATCCAGCTGTTGTGCTAAATGTGCATGGTATTTTTGTATTCCTAAAAATTCTGCTGTTTTCATCTTTTAAGGAGCTGAGCACACTTTATTGATTGACTGTTTTTTCTTGATTGGCTATAAATATGACTAGTAACAATTCTGGGTATATAGAAACAATAAAAGTGTATGTTTTGAGTCAAACACAAAATGACACATCAGACTCTTAGAACGAGCTGCATTTTTTCTGGTTTTACTTCGACCAAAAAGTCCTCATCAAAACACCTCAAATACAGCTTTGGCTGATTGTAAATTTCATTAAGCTCTCTTTAGAGCAGGATACAAGTAGCTTCTACTAATGCGGCCTCCAAGGAGCCAGCCGATAGAGGAATCTGAAAACTAGCAGCTCAAGCATTCAAAGAGATGTCAGCTTCTGGATGAAAGCTGACAGAGGGACAGAAATGACTGCAGAGCTAACCAGACCCTAAAGCCTCAAAGGATTATAACTTAGAATCAAAACTTTGTGCTGCCCTTAGAACCCTGAGGGAACTATGAAAGTCTTTTACAAGCATAGTAACATAAACTGCAGGTGCGACACAGACTTAAATAAAAAGCTGCCTTTACATTATGTGACATTCCAAAGTGGTCTTTAAGCACATTATAAGATTATGAACAGCAGTCCGGCCAGGGACAGACACAAAGTGAACTGCAGTGAGGCCAGAGTCACAAATACCCATATTAGCCATAGCTAATGCATGAAAAAATGCATGAAAAAGGGAAAAATCATGGAAACATGTAACATTACATAAAAGCTACCATAGGGATCTGAATACTGTCTGGTGCTTTATCTCTGATCGTGCTCAGAGCAAGACATCACAGAAGAAAATCCAACAGTCTCGACAATTATGGAACAAATTCTTCACATGGGAATTTTCTTCCTAGCCCTCATCTGTGAGAAGGTGAGTTCTTAAGACCCAATTATGGAAAAGAAAATTATATTAAAAAAAAAAAAAATCCAGTAATCCAAATACTAAGAACTTTGTAGGAAAAAGCACAAATGTTACTCTTCCCCTTACCCACATAAAAGTTCTTATACTCTTTGCCTCAAAATTATCTAATGACACTAGGTGTCACATCTGTTAGCACCATAGAAACAAATGTTCATTTAAAAATAATTTAAAATGCATTGTCTATCATTTGCCTGCCATTTGCTGAAAAACGGAAAGTAAGATTTTTTCAGTATTTGTATGAGTTCTCATTTTGAACTCATCAGTTGTGTTGCTCCTCCACCTCCCATCCCTTTGATAAACAAGGTCATCTTTTAGTCTCCTAGCACACAGAAGTCCTTTCCCTAAGTATTTTCAACCATTTTTAGAAATCTTATTTGTCTGGCTGGACTTTCAAGCCTTTGTAGCCCGGGGAAGAAAAGCTAATTGGGGTCTAATTAAAGTACTGTGGAGTGCCTAGCACAGGACTCCCTCCTCCCCAGTGCCTGCATAGGGAGGGACCCTGCACCCCTGCCTTCCTGCCATGGCAAGTCTTCCTATTTCCAGGAAGAAATGTGCTCACAGCACAAAGCGTGGGATGAATAAACTCTCTTAGCTCAACTTTGGTCAAAACATTTCTGAAGAGTCATTTTGTCCTGGCAGACTTGACGCAGCCTGGGCATTACCTCTGCTGCTGCAGCTGAGCCAAAGCCCCCAGAGCCCTGCAGCCCGACTGCTGTGCCAGCACGGGGACACACACAGCTGTGCCCCAAACTTGTGGCCACCCTTGAGCCTCCCAGGGCTGCCACAGCCTACACATGTGCAGTGCCATGGGGGAGCCACCTGAAACTGGATTGCTTGGGGGTAACTCCAGAATCGTCCAAATCTGAACATGCATTTTACGGCAAGGACTTCACCATGTTTCACACTCCTAATCTCATTTTGTATGTATTTTAATGCAATTTATTTATTTTGCTTTCAATGTACTTCGCCAGTGTTGCAGGCAGCTCAGGGAGAACTTCTGCCTGGTGTGTTTCCAAAGTAGCCATCCTTGTTTTAGAGCATAGCAGCTGTTTTCTGAGGAATAAAAGTTCTCTTATGCACTATCTTGCAATTTTGAACACTAAATTTAATTTGCAACTGAACAAATTTTACTTGCAAATCCAGTATAGTCAGTTTCTTAGTTTCCTTCTAGTTCCTCACAGGCTGCTCTTGGTTTTACTAAGCAATTTGGTATCACAAATTCCCATGGGCTCGCCAATTTTTCCAGCTCTTCCCAAGTATGAAGACAGTAAAGCTATTTCAGTAACAAAACTCATTTGTGCTTGGTATGATTAACATATTAACATGTGATTACTTTTCTCCATTTTTACAAAGCTGTGACTAACATACAGTAATTTTTAATGGTAATGCTTTGAGAAAAGAACATTTCAAACTCTGAGTAGATCCCGATAACTCTGGGCTTGTCTTAGCACTTCCATTAACCTAATGTAATATTAACCCTGCCGATATAATGCTTTATTTTGTAGTGCAGATGGCTAACGAGGGATGAGTACACACTTTTTTTTCCTCTTTTTCTTCCCTCCCTCCCGCCGAAATGGGGCCCAATTTCATTGAATTCTACGTTACACAGGCTGCTATTTCATCATACCTTGGTCTATGCATCTATCGACGGCAAAAAAGGGAACACTGCGGTTCCCTCTGTAACTGACCGCTAGATGGATCAAGAGGAGAGAAACCTCTCACCACCTGCCCTCTCCTGGGAGGCGGGTTCTAGTCGGGCTCCCCAGGGTACAAGTGCACATTTACATTTCACCAGCGCTTCCCTTAGAGCTGCTCCCCGCTCCCCCTCACAAAGGCTGTCCCGGCGCTTGCCCCGCCGGCGGCTCCTCAGTACAAGGGAGACATGGAGCTCCTGGAACGGGTCCAACGAAGGGCTACAAAGATGGGGAAGGGACAGGAGCATCTCTCTTAGAAGGAAAGGCTGAGGGAGCTGGACCTGCTCAGCATAAAGAATAGACTGAGAGGGGACGTCGTTAATGTGTATAAATATCTAAAACGGGGGTGCCAAGAGGATGGACCAGGCTCTTCTCTGGTGTCAGGCAATAGGACACGAGGCAATGGGGAGAAACTGATGCACAGGAAGTTCCTCCTGAATATGAGGGTGAGCTTCTTTACTGTGCTGGTGACCGTGCACTGGAACCGATTGTCCAGAGAGGGTGTGGAGTCTCCCTCACTCGCTGGAGATATTCAAGAACCGTCTGAACACAATCCTCTATCATGTGCTCTAAGACGACCCTGGCTTAATTAGAGAAGGCGGACCAGACGACCCAGTGTGGCCCCCTCCAACCTGTCCCATTCTGTGATTCTGTGTCTGACTGTGTGTCCCCGCCGCTGTCACCGCCCCACCCGACGCCGTGCAGTAAAATTCCCCTGCCCT